>NC_141877.1:98048266-98351296 GCF_056163025.1 Triticum urartu
CATTGCCTTCTTTTGGGGTTTCCACCATGTATATATCATACGACGAGGTGGCTTTCCAGTGCCCTATAGGCGCTGGTTCTTGATCGTCTCCTGCATCGGCGTCCATACCGTCGATGTCTTCAGAGTCGAAGTCGAGCATGTCGGTTAAATCATTGACAGTGGCTACGAAGTGGGTGGTGGGTGGGCTTTGAATTTCTTCATCATCCGCATCCCAACCTTGCCGACCATAGTCCGGCCAGGGCTCTCCTGATAAAGAGAGAGACTTTAGTGAATTCAGAATATCTCTTAAGGGCGAGTGCTGAAAGATGTCCGCGACGGTGAACTCCATGATCGGCACCCAATCTGGTTCGATCGGTAGGGGCGCGGAGGGCTCGGAGTCTGGAGAGGAGTTCGGCTCCTTGGAGTCACAGGCTTCGCAGAGAATAGGGCCAGTGTTCGGCTCAATCGCCGTAGAGATTGCAGCCCTGAGGCGGTGTCCAACCACCCATCCTCGATTGGCGCAGTTGGCTCCGAATTAAGGGTCAGAGTTGATGCGGGTGCGGCCTCCAGGGCACTGTTCGGCGGCAGAGCTAGATCATGCCCATCGTGATAGTGCGGCGCGCTCAACTGCGGCTCGAATCCGTCAAAGATCAAGTCTCCACGGAGGTCGGCCGTGTAGCTCAAACTTCCAAATCTGACCTGATGGCCAAGGGCGTAGCTTTTGATCTGCTCCAGATGGCCAAGCGAATTGGCCCGCAGTGCAAAGCCGCCAAATACGAAGATCTGTCCGGGGAGAAAAGTCTCACCCTGGATCGCATCGTCGTTGATGATCGGAGAAGCCATCGGGCCTAAAAATGACGACACAGAGGAACTCTCACTGAAAGCACCAATGTCGGTGTCAAAACTGGCGGATCTTGGGCAGGGGGTCCCAAACTGTGCATCTAGGCGGATGGTAATAGGAGACAAGGGACACAATGTTTTACCCAGGTTCGAGCCCTCTTGACGGAGGTAAAACCCTCCTGCTTGCTTAATATTGATGATATGGGTAGTACAAGAGTAGATCTACCACGAGATCAAGGAGGCTAAACCCTAGAAGCTAGCCTACGGTATGATTGTCTGTTCCTATGGACTAAAACCCTCCGGTTTATATAGACACCGGAGATTGCTAGGGTTACACAGAGTCGGTTACAATGGTAGGAGATCTACATATCCGTATCGCCAAGCTTGCCTTCCACGCCAAGGAAAGTCCCTTCCAGACACAACGGTGATTTTACCTACGCATCAAAATCACAACGGTGATTTTATCAAGTTTGCTGTTTTAACCTTCAACAAGGACCAGTCGCAGTCAAATTCGATTCAACTAAAGTTGGAGAAACAAGCACCCGCCAGCCACCTTTATGCAAAACTAGTTGCATGTCTATCGGTAGAACCGGTCTCATGAACGTGGTCATGTAAGGTTGGTCCGGGCCGCTTCATCCAACAATGCCATTGTCGGTGTCAAAACCGGCGGATCTCGGGTAGGGGGTCCCAAACTGTGCGTCTAGGCCGGATGGTAACAGGAGGCAGGGGACACGATGTTTTACCCAGGTTCGGGCCCTCTTGATGGAGGTAAAACCCTACGTCCTGATTGACTAATATTGATGATATGGGTAGTACAAGATTAGATCTACCACGAGATGAGAGAGGCTAAACCCTAGAAGCTAGCCTATGGTATGATTGTATCTTGTGATTGTTGTCCTACGGACTAAAACCCTTCGGTTTATATAGACACCGGAGAGGGTTAGGGTTACACAAGGTCGGTTACAAAGGAGGAGATATCCATATTTGTATTGCCTAGCTTGCCTTCCACGCCAAGCAAAGTCCCATCCGGACACGAGACGAAGTCTTCAATCTTGTATCTTCATAGTCCAGGAGTCCGGCCGAAGGTATAGTCCGGCTATCCGGACACCCCCTAATCTAGGACTCCCTCAATAACCCTCGGGCGCAATAGGCAATTCATATCTAGGGGGAGAATCTTCATCATCACTTTCATCAATATTATCAGGTTCAATAATTTCATTGTCTCTAGCCATAGCAAGTTGGTCATCAAGAAATTCACCTAGTGGCATAGTATTATCAAGCATAGAAGTAGTTTCATCATAAGTATCATGCAAAGCAGAAGTGGCATCATCAATAACATGCGACCTATCAGAATCAATAGCATGTGTAGGTGTCGCAAGTTTACTCAAAACAGAAGGTGAATCAAGTGCAGAGCTAGATGGCAGTTCCTTACCTCCCCTCGCACTTGAGGGAAAAATCTTGGTTCTTTGATCTTTCAAGTTCTTCATAATGATAAGCAGATATAAATCCCAAGTGACTCAAAGAATAGAGCTATGCTCCCTGGGAACAGCGCCAGAAAATAGTCTTGATAACCCACAAGTATAGGGGATCGCAATAGTTTTTGAGGGTAGAGTATTCAACCCAAATTTATTGATTCGACACAAGGGGAGCCAAAGAATATTCTCAAGTATTAGCATCTGAGTTGTCAATTCAACCACACCTGGAAACTTAATATCTACAGCAAGGTATTTGGTAGCAAAGTAATATGATAATAGTGGTAACGGTAGCAAAAGTAATATTTTTGGTTTTATAGTGATTATAATAGTAGCAACAGAAAAGGTAAATAAGCGAAGAACAATATAGGAAAAGCTCGTAGGCATTGGATCGATGATGGAGAATTATGTCGGATGCGATCGATCATGAAACAGTTATAACATAGGGTGACACAAAACTAGCTCCAGTTCATCAATGTAATGTAGGCATGTATTCCGAATATAGTCATACGTGCTTATGGAAAAGAACTTTCATGACATCTTTTGTCCTACCCTCCCGTGGCAGCGGGGTCCTATTGGAAACTAAGGGATATTAAGGCCTCCTTTTAATAGAGTACCGGACCAAAGCATTAACACATAGTGAATACATGAACTCCTCAAACTATGGTCATCACCGCTAATGGTCCAATTATTGTCACTTCGGGGTTAACGGATCATAACACATAATAGGTGACTATAGACTTGCAAGATAGGATCAAGAACTCACATATATTCAGGAAAACATAATAGGTTCAGATCTGAAATCATGGCACTCGGGCCCTAGTGACAAGCATTAAGCTTAGCAAAGTCATAGCAACATCTATCTCAGAACATAGTGGATACCAGGGATCAAACCCTAACAAAACTAACTCGATTACATGATAAATCTCATCCAACCCATCACCATCCAGCAAGCCTACGATGGAATTACTCACGCACGACGGTGAGCATCATGAAATTGGTGACGGAGGAAGGTTGCTGATGATGATGGCGACAGATTCCCCTCTCCGGAGCCTCCAACGAACTCTAGATTAGCCCTCCCGAGAGAGTTTAGGGCTTGACGGCGGCTCCGTGTCATAAAACGTGATGAATCCTTCTCTCTGATTTTTTTCTCCCCGAACACGAATATATGGAGTTGGAGTTGAGGTCGGTGGAGCGTCAGGGGGCCCACGAGGCAGGGGCGTGCCCCCACCCACGTGGACAGGGTGTGGGCCCCCTGACATGGATTCTTGTTCCAGTATTTTTTATATATTCCAAAAATAATCTCCGTTGATTTTTAGGTCATTTCGAGAACTTTTATTTCTGCACAAAAATAACACCATGGCAATTCCGCTGAAAACAGCGTTAGTCCGGGTTAGTTCCATTCAAATCATGCAAGTTAGAGTCCAAAACAAGGGTAAAAGTGTTTGGAAAAGTAGATACGACGGAGAAGTATCAACTCACTAGCATGACTCTAATATCACCATCTTCATATCTCAAAACAATCATAAGGAATCAAACTTCTCCTAGTATTCAATGCACTTTATATGATAGTTTTTTATTATATCCCTCTTGGATCCCTATCATAGTAGGACTAAATTCATAACCAAAGAAAATTACCATGTTGTTTAAAGAGACTCTCAAAATAATATAAGTGAAGCATGAGAGTTCAACAATTTCTATACAATTAAACCACCACCGTGCTCTAAAGAGATATAAGTGAAGTACTAGACCAAAATTTCCTAGCTCAAAATATATAAGTGAAGCAAATAGAGTATTCTAATAAATCGCGATTCACACGTGTCCCTCTCAAAGGTGATTACAGCAAGGATGATTGTGGTAGATGAAAAATGCAAAGACTCATATCATACAAGACGCTACAAGCAAAACACATATCATGTGGTGAATAAAAATATAGCCTTAGGTAAAGTTACTGATAGACGAAGAAGAAAGAGGGGATGCCTTCCGGGGCATCCCCAAGCTTAGGCTCTTGGTTGTCCATTAATATTACCTTGGGGTGCCTTGGGCATCCCCAAGCTTAGGATCTTGCCACTCCTTATTCCATAGTCATCAAATCTTTACCCAAAACTTGAAAACTTGACAACACAAAACTCATGAGATCCGTTAATATAAGAAAATAAATCAACACTAATGGTACTGTTGTGAACTCATTCTTTACTTATATTGGTGTAATATCTACTGTATTAATTCCAACTTCTCCATGGTTAATACCCCCCAATACTACCCATATATTCATCAAAATAAGCAAACAACACAAAGAAAACGGAATCTGTCAAAAACAGAACAGTCTGTAGCAATCTGTAACTCTCGAATACTTCTGTAACTCCAAAAATTCTGAAAAAATAGGAAAACAGAGGCAATTTGTTTCTTAATCTTCTTCGAAAAGAATCAGTATCTTATCACGCTTCTGCTAAAAATGAGAATTGTTTTCCTCAGTGCAAATTTTTTTGTTTTTCAGCAAGATCAAATCAACTATCACCGTAAGCCATCCCAAATGTCTTACTTGGAACAAACAACAATTAAAACAAAAAAACACATCTAACCAGAGGATATATGAATTATTTATTGGAAAACAGGACCAAAAGAAAACAAGAACAAAAATAACATTGGGTTGCCTCCCAACAAGCGCTATTGTTTAACGCCCTCAGCTAGGCACAAAAACATAGATCTAGGTATTGTCATCTTTGGTATGCAATCCATAAGTAGATCTCATAATAGATTCATAATGGAACTTAATTTTCTTTCTAGGAAATTGTTCCATGCCCTTTCTCAATGGAAATTGAAATCTAATGTTTCCTTCTTTCATATCAATAATTGCGCATATCATTCTAAGGAAAGGTCTACGAAGAATAATAGGACATGTAGGATTGCAATCTATATCAAGAACAATGAAATCTACGGGCACATAATTCCTATTTGAAATAATAAGAACATCATTAATCCTTCCCTTAGGTTTCTTAATAGTGGAATCCGCAATATGCAAATTTAAAGAACAATCATCAAATTCATGGGAACCTAACACATCACATAAAGTTTTTGGAATCGTGGAAACGCTAGCACCCAAATCACACAAAGCATGGCATTCATAATCTTTAATCTTAATCTTAATAGTAGGTTCCCACTCATTGTAAAGTTTTCTCAAAATAGAAACTTCTAATTCAAGCTTTTCTTCAAAAGATTTCATCATAGCATCAACAATATGTTTAGTAAAAGCTTTACTTTGATTGTAAGCATGAGGAGAATTCAACATGGATTGCAACAAGGAAATAAAATCTATTAAAGAACAATTATATTAATTAAATTCCTTGAAATCCAGAAGAGTGGGTTCATTGCTACTTAATTTTTTGACCTCTCCAATCCCATTTTTATCAATTTTTGCATCAAGATCTATAAACTCTGAATCATTGGGACACCTTCTAGCTAAATTTGAGTCATCTCCAGTCCCATATTTATAAAGATTTATTTTAGAAAACAAAGATTCAATAGGAGTCACATGAATCACTTTAAGATCTTCATCATTATTCAAAGACTCCGGTTTAGCGGCTATCTTACTTACTAAAGTAGCTTGCTTATCAGAAATTTGGCCTACTAAATTTTCAAGATGAGCAAACTAGGATTTCAAACCATAAAATTCCTTAGACATATGGTCGAGCTCTTTATTCATATACTGCATAAAAGTTTTCTGCTCCTTAACCTCGTTTCTAAAGAAACTATTATGCTCAAATTGTAAAGACGTGAAGCTCCTAACATTATTTTCAATTTCTTCTAACCTCTTACAGTAAGGATCAACATTCTTTGGTTGAGCCATAAAGGTAGGTAACACGGGCAAGCAAACAAAAAGATGAATGGACGAAGGGCTAAGAAAAAGGCAAATGTTTTCAAAAATCGTTTTAGAAGTGGGGGAGAGGAAATGGTGAATAATGTAATGCAAGAGACGATAGTTTATGATGGGTACTTGGTAGGCTTGATATGGCGTAGATCTCCCCGGCAACAGCGCCATAAATTCTTATTGCTACTTCTTGAGCTTGTGTTGCTTTTTTTCTCTTGAAGAGAAAAGGGTGATGCAGCACAGTAGAGATAAGTATTTCCCTCAGTTAATAACCAAGGTATCAACCCAATAGGAGAAGAATGCACAAATCACCAATACCTGCACAAACAATCAAACACTTGCACCCAACGTGATAAAGGGGTTGTCAATCCCTTCACGATCACTTGCAAAGGTGAGATCTGATATGTTGATGCTGCTCTCCACCGGTGCCCCCTGCTCTTGCATCGGCTGTGGGGGAAGTGGTGATGGCGCCGCCTGCTCCGACCACTTCGCCAGCAGCGTTGTAGGCCGCGGGTGGCGGAGCCTTCGAGGTGGACGGGTGAGCTGAAGGACCAGACTTCTTATTGGACGCCATGGTCGATGGCGTCATCAAAGATGAAGATGGTGATGAAGTCGACGCGCTGCATACGCCTCTAGGTTCGCGCAAGCAAGCCCCCTACCTGGCACGCCAAAGATGTCGCAGGAAACCATGACCACCTATGGGACCAGGAGGTCCCTTGTTGGTTCGGCAGGGGGGCGACGTGTTGCACAAAGAGCAGACAAGCGTGGAGCAGTGCAACAGAGATCACACAGGAAATTTTACCCAGGTTTGGGCCACCACGAGGCATAAAACCCTACTCCTGGTTTGGTGGATTGATGGTGGAAAGGTGGTTGTGGTGCGTAGTACACTTTCCTGGCAAGGGTTGCCTCAGGCAGCAGCGACTACGTGCGTATGGGTTGTGAGTTATCCAACCTTCTAACCCTTTCTACGGTTGCCATGGGCCTCCTTTTATAGATCAAGGGGTAACCATAGTGGCAAAGTAGTCATTACACACTGATAAGATAGCAAACAATGCTATCATACCTAACTCCGCGGACTGACAGGGCGCATTAAATGCACCGCTTAACACCACATCGTTGGTTTCCCGGAAAGGCTTGTCGGGCTATCTCGCCAGCTCCGCGCCTGTTCTCTTGACACATTGTAGGAGGGGTGTCATCCGCATGTTTCTCTTGTAGGAAATGGCTGCCATGTGGCGAATGGCTGCCACTTAATCACTTTGCGGCTTGACACCGCATTGATCGATGACGTGGGTCGTGATAGAGTGTTTGGTGAGGTGGTTTTGCTTCTATGAAACCCGGCAGGCCCTGCCAGGATGTTTTGGCTGTCAGTTTCTAGGGTGGTCTCGCCCCTTGCCGGGCTCGCCTGCCCGGCAAGGGAGGCTTCTTCTCTTGACGATATCCTGATTCCTTGGCTCATTCTTGGTTTTTCTGATATGCATGTTGGTCCTTCAAATCTCCTGGTTTCTTGTACTCTGACTTGGGTTGGTGCTTCAATCCCGTTCCCGTGCCTGTGCATAGCCTAGGCAACAGGCCTAGAGTTTGTTGCACCAACAAAAGTTATTCACACACAGACACACATGTGTATGTATGTATGTATGTGTGTGTGTATGTGTATGTATGTCTCTATGTATGTATGTATGTATGTATGTACGTATGTATGTATGTATGTAAACTACAACATGTTATTCTTGGTGTGCAATAAGTGTACATCCATGATGGTAATTGACTGGTTACAATATTTTTTTCACAGCTCCTTGATTGGAAATTTTATTAGGAATAGTAGTACAAGAATTTAGAGCTTACAGATAAAATATGTGAAGTGAGTAATTTCTTGGTTATGCATGTGAGTTGTTGCCCAGTTGTCTAGCCTTGTACATGGAAATGTCACTCAAATTCAGACTTGGCACAAAGCAAGCGCCTTGTGGCACATAGGGGTGTCACACGTGTCATACCAACCACCAGGGGGAGAAAATTCCTTCAAAATAAAAGCAATTGGTCGATTATATAATTTAATGTGCTAAAAATCCAACACCAAAATGACATAATGTATCACTAAAGAATACACTACATAGCACTAGAAATAAATGCATTGAGATCGGAAGTGTGCATGTCGACTCCTTGTCATTGAATCGTAATCTAATCTTTAAAAATTGCTCCTAATAAATGAAGGAACACCTCAAGCTTATCTATAAAAAGGCTAGACATATTCCATCAATACCATGGGCTTGTCTTGGTGATAAGGTGAGTAGAAAATTCTCTTGTACTCTTGCCCTCTTTGTAGTGTTACTCCTGCTAGCCATGTTTCAGGAAATGTGGTCAGGGACTTTGTTCTTGGAAGTTCCCCCTCCTGATTTTTTTGTGTTGTTATGCTTGATTTGTTCATGAAAAATATGTTCTCTCTCATCTATTTCTTATTATGCTCTTTTGGTACGCTCTTCGCAGAAAGGTATGGGGATGCAGTGAGATTGTTCTATTTTTCCTTGCTAGTAGGTCCTTCCTTGATCCCTCTTCTTATGTATTTAATTCATGTGAGTTTTTATATGGAGGTGAAGACTCACGGAATTTCTTTGTGAAGTTATGTTATTTTTTAAAATTTCTTCTTGGAATCATTGTCCCATCACAATTTGTTAGAGCTCTTGATCTTGTTTACCATTCTTCCATTGCATTTTTTGCATCTTCATATTATGCATGCGTTCATACTTTCTGCAAATGCCAAATTTGAGGTCTATTACTGACATAGCTTACCGTTTGTCTGCTTTAGATATAGAGGAATTGATCTAGCAGCAGACAACAACCAACTTCTTGCTGGCTAAGGACTCTAGTCTGGAGAAAACTCCATATACAACATTGCTTCGCACTAGATCTTTGTAAGTATGTGATATCCTTTCTTGTTTTTTATCACTTGTTGATCATAATTAGCACTTGTTGATCATATCCTTTCTGTGGTGCAAAGTCATGGTTGGTTGGGTTCCTAAAGCCTTAATCACCATGGTTTAGTATGAGTGTACAATTCACACATGCATGAGTACTTCCGGAGTCCACAAGTAGAACCATTTTAATGCTTTGAATGAGAAGTTATCATAATCAATAAAAACAATAATAATACCAAGTTAATGTATTCCCATTATATATATATACATATATATATATTTGATGATATTATTATAATCCATCATTTATTTGTTTATATTTATTAGCGTTGGGAACGGAAGTTGAAGGCAAGATCTATCTTGCAGGATAATTGGCCATTACATATTCTTATGTACACTTGAAAGGCAACTGGTTATGATAACACATGGAGAACAAGCCAAGCGAGCATCTTAGTAACATATTCACAATAACACCCACAAATGGATCTGGATATCTTGACAACAATACGATAAAGCAGACCATACTTGCACAAGAAGCTACATTCCGGGAACAGGTAGGCTGTGATTTTAATACGCTTTGAGTAGTCTATGGAGAAAAAACATTGCTTAGATATATAAACAATGTGTGTTTTTCTTATACTTATCCATGGATTAGTTGTTTCTCATTTCTTATAAAGTTTTGATATCTTTATAGGTCATAGAACTTCACCGTGTGTACAACGTTCAAAAGAACCTAATGGAATTAGAATGCCAAAGAGGTGAATTAAGTACACATTCTCAAGAGAAAATGTCTTCATCACCATATGGGGGTATAAGAACAGTCCGGCAAGTTGAGCCTCTTACTGGACATGATATGAAGAAACCATCTGAAAAATTCATGAAGGGAAAAGATTTAGTGTGTAGTTCAAATGGAGTTTCTATGAGGCATAGCAGTAGTAGGCCCACACAAGAAAAACTAGCCTTTCGGGTTTCAGATGATGCACATGCCAATAATAGTGATGATGATGTGGTGATACTATCGGAGAAGCCTACAAATAGTCCAGTAAGAAATAAAAGTTCCTATCCTTGTACAAATGTGAAGGACCTTCAGGTTTCAGCTGATGCACATGACAATGACAATGATGATGATGTGGTGATACTATTAGAGAAGCCTGCACATAGGTGGCTAATAACTAATGCTTCAATTATTGGTACAAATGCAAAGGACCTTCAGGTTCGAGCAGATGCACATGCAAATGATAGTGATGATGATGTAGTGATATTGTCAGAGAAGCCTGCAAAAAGTTTGCCAAGAAAGCATGGTTCAATTCTTGGTACAAATTTGAAGAACATTCTGGTTCCAATTGGTGCACATGTTTATGATTGTGATGATGATGTGGTGATACTATTAGAGAAGTCTGCAGACAATTTGCCAAGAAATAATGGTTCAATTCTTGGTTCAAATGTGAAGCTTAATAGTGAGGGCTCCTCACGCGTGAATAAGAAGTGGATCAATAGTTTACAACCATCAGATCTATCAATAATGGATGTTTTGAACAAAGAAGTTGTAGGGCCATCTAGTACTATGGAAACAACAAACTTCCCAAGTGTGGGAAGTTCAAGTTCTCAGAACCAGGTCTATTCTGTCGCAGGAGTGAACCTGAACCTCCCAAATGTGAAGCTTGAAATTGAGTCATCCTCGCTTGTGAAAAAGAACCATGGTAGTGGTTTACAACAATCACATGTCTCAACATTGAATGCTTTCAATACAAAAGTGGTCGGGTCATCTAGTACTATGAAAATAGAAGACTTCCCAAGTGTGGGTGCCTCCAGTTCCCAAAACCAATGTTATTCATCGCTAGGATTGGACCTGAACCTCCCAAGCTTAGAAGATACCTTGAAAGGAAAGCATGTGGGTGCAGCCGTTGATTCAAACTTCTTGGTTGGAAATGAGGAAACACAACATAACAATTCATACATCCACAAAACATATGGTAAGATTTCTCAATTTATTTTGTAGTTGTTATAGCTTTATGTAAGCATCAATGCACAGTAAGTGTAACATTTTTTCCTTTTATAGATCGAAGCAATGTCATGGAATGCTTCACACATGAGAAAAAAGTGTTGATTTCTCAACTACAAATGATATGTCCAGTTGTAGCATCCGCAATCCAAAAACATTTGTAGCATCCACCTCCAATGCTACATCCAAATCTCTACGGAAAAGCAACACTAAAGATTACAAGAATGGTCGCCTTCCAACATTACAAGAATATAGTCGCCTTCCAACATTACAAGAATATAGTCGCCTTCCAACACCAAAGACTACACAACCTGGAGGGGGTCAATATCAAAAGCAATCCCAATTCTATAATTGTGTAGAGGACATGAATCTGAGCAATGGTCCTCGAGATGCAACTGCCACTCCAGGAGAAGCAAGAGAGGATTCCCCAATGGAAATCTCGTGGATCAGAAAGAAGTTGCTAAACATGAGGAAGGGAATCTCCATGAAGAAGACACAAGTGCCATCAAATTATCCAACTGGGCATTCCCAGATTTTGCCTAGTTCCATGGCTTACTCAGAAGGTAGTTCAAAAATTCTTGGTTCCCCTATTAATACAACCACCGAGAAAGATCGTAAACTCTCGTGCACTATGCATAAGGGCACAAACGACACATCCTCGAGTAAGGGTGTAGATAACATGGAAATGCAATTCCATAACAAGGATGACACCAATGCCAGGAATCTCATCGACTTGAATGTTGCACTACCTTTCATGGATGAAATGGAGATAGATGCCCACGCACCAGAAAGCGACACTATTCCTCAAGAACCAGATGATTCTTCTAATCATGTTGTGACAGCTGTGAAGAATCTTACGGCCATGCATAAGGTTGAGTTCCAAGCAGGATTACCTGAAGGTAATAACAATGATGATGACTCTAACGCTCTGAAACAACAACTATTTAAAACCAGACACCACATTAGCAGCTCAACTCCATTATCCAAAGAGAATAAGAGTTGCAAAGACCATGGTGTTGCTTCAGCTTCAACCTTGAATGTCCCTGACAAATCCAATTCAAGCACAGCAACACCTCCAGAAGGACGTTATGCCAGGTACCCAGGATTCTAGATGATGCATACCATAGGTCAAAGAGAAATTAAGATTTCTTCGCTCATGGGAACTTCATAAAAAGTAGTTTTTCAGTGATGAATTTACTGAGAATTAAGGAACTAGCAGCTTACAATAATTAAGGAACATCATGTATGGTTCAGTACTCTAATATGGTCTCTAGAAACCTACATTGGATCAAAACATCTTGTCCTATTTATTTCAAATCGAACTCTTGTTTGAGATTTATTTTGTCAAAGAATGTTGTAAGATCACTTTTGATTGATTTGATAATTTCATTTAGAACTCATGAGCATGCTGATGTTCTTTGATGTCTTGAATTGTTTGAGAACAAAGGTCAACATGTGCTATTTTAACTCACAGATGATATCGATTTGTCATTTTTAGCACTTTTCATGGTAAACATGTCATAGATAAGGTTTACCGGAGGTGGTTCATTTTGAAGACACTATTTGATTCATGGGATAGCTAATTTTAGAATGGTTGGAGAGAAATGGTGTGGAGGGATACGAGCAACCATATTCACAAATTATTCCCTAAGATTTTGTTTAAGCTAGTCTGCCAAAAATTGAAGTACGAAGCCAACCACCTGAGAACACACACCACGATAGGCTCACCCCCGGATCAAGTAGAAAACTCAAATCGTATTTTAACTCACTCATGATGCCAAGTTGCCATTCTTAGTACTTTCCATCTTCATGATAGAGATATAGTTTGCTACACCGACCCCCCTTAGAAAAGTTTATAGTAAGCGACACAGATCTATGGTCTAGATTAAAAACTTAAATCTCACTTCAAAGGGGAAGTTATAGACGATTTACATGTTAAAAAAGTTGCATCCCCAAGCAACAAGTGTTGCTATGCAGACGATGTTTTGTTGACAATTTGTGAATGGCAACTTAGATCCAAGCAATTGTAGCCCAATGCAATGTCACAGAAATTCGGGTGTGGTGGTCCTTGTCCGGTTGCTGGGCGTGCTGGGCGTGAATGCCATGACCTAATAGCGCGTCACTAGACAACCTATTGATGCTCTTGATCGATAGCTAATTAGTAATTCACACTCATCTAGCCATCCGCCGTGCAGTGTAGTTCTTCGGTGTCGTGCTCAAGGTGGTGTTCTTATTCAAATTTAAGACTAGATTTTTCTTGTCTTAATTAAGACAGGAGAATTTCAAGCAATTAGGAAAATAGAGAGATCATTGGTCCAAGAAAGTATTAACTTGACACCTGAATTCATGTGTAATACTCTGCTCTGGAATCGGGATGTTGTTAGGAGCAGCGCGGGGTTGTGCCTGTTTCAGAGCTTCTTGTTCTTGGCTGGATGACTCCTGAGCCCCTCGAGGTATTCATGGGGCCAAAGCGGTTGAGCATTGGCGCGCATGTGTGAATCCACAAGGAGAGGGAGGGTAAGGTGTGGTGGTGAGCGGGTAGGGAATGTGCCGTGCAGGGATGCGTGGGCGGTGTGTGGTGGGCTGGGGTAGCAAGTCGGAAACGGGTGCAGGGCCACCCACCCGACCGGTGGGAACTAACAAGTACGACGCGACATCAAACTAGTAAATCATGCATGAAGGTGTGATTTTTTCTAGGAGAAGATTGTAATTCATGATTAATTGCCTGACAATTCAGATGATTAATTGGATGGATGGAAATACCATTTACAAGTTTTAAGGGGGAAGGGGTAGGGAAACACATCTCTTCATGGTAAACATGTCATAGGCAAGGTCTACTGTAGGTTGTTCGTCTCGATGGCACGTTTGGGTCATGGGATAGCCGATTTTGGAATAGTTGGTGAGAAGGGTTGTGGCGGGGATATTGACAACCAGATTCCCAACTCTCCAAGTCTTCGTTTTCACTTGTCCGCTGTAAATTCATATACGAAACCACCCACTCTTGCATGTACCCCAAGACCCTCACAATGTTTTACACCTGTTCCTCACTCACTCACCCCACGGTGTAACACCCCGAGAATCTTGCTACAGTAATCTTCCACTAAGATGTCATGTCAGCAAGTTTAGCTAAGCCAAATTGCCACTTGATAAAAAATAAAGCCTTTTTCAATTTTAAAATAAAGTAGAATAAATTATTTCTTCAAGCAGTAAAACTAAAATGTTTGTAATATTGCAAAATTTTCTAAAGCTATTATAAAAACAAAACCAACATTAATTGAGGCTCCAAAAATGACCCTAGCTATTTTTGAATGACCCGACAACACCCTTCCATCACTTCTAAATTCAAACCAAAAATAAAATGAATTAAAATGAGGTTCAAACTTTTTGTGGCAGTGCGATTTAATGCAATTTGAATTATGTGGAAAGTTACACTTAAAAAAACCAATTGGTGGCTCTACTTAATGCAAAACAATGTAGAAAAACCAAAAAGAAAAAGAAAAGATAAAGAGGTAGCACCAACTGTGCACTTGGGCTTAATTCTACAGTATAAGGCCTAGCCTACCATCACCCATGTCTTCTCCCCCGCTACAATGTGGGTGCAGGAGGCAGCCGTGGTGGGCATCCATGGTGCCCCCGCCCACGTGCGGCCATCCCCCCGCCCCCTGCTGGATAAGGATGATTCCCCTGCCCCTCTCATCCTCCCCCGAAACCCTAGCACCCCAGATCCCGACTCCCTCGCTCGATTTCTTTGCCCGGAGCTCGTCCACCCATTGCAGTCACCGTGTCATCACCGTTGCCGTGACATCATCCACTCCCTTGATATGTCTCCAACGTATCTATAATTTTTGATTGTTCCATGCTGTTTTATTATCAATCTTGGATGTTGTATAATCATTTTATAGTCATTTTATATCATTTTTTGGTACTAACCTATTGACATAGTGCCAAGTGCCAGTTGCTATTTTTTCCATGTTTTTTTACATCGCAGAAAATCAATATCAAACGGAGTCCAAATACCACGAAACTTTATGAAGATTTTTTATGGGCCAGAAGGAAGGCAATGGGCCCTGGTTGCACCTGGGGGTGTCCCGAGGGGGGCACAACCCAACAGGGCGCGCCAGGAGACCCAAGCGTGCCCTGGTGGGTTGTGCCTACCTCGGGTGCCCCCGGACCGCCTCTGTGCTCTATAAATACCCCAAAAATACCAGAAACCTAGGGGAGTCGACGAAATATCCATCCAGCCGTTGCAGAGTCCAGAACCACCAGATCCAATCTAGACACCATATTGGATGGGGTTCACCTCCTCCATTGGTGCCTCTCTGATGATGCGTGAGTAGTTCTTTGTAGACCTTCGGGTCCGTAGTTAGTAGCTAGATGGCTTTATCTCTCTCTCTCTCTCTCTCTGTCTCTCGATTCTCAATACAATGGTCTCTTGGAGATCCATATGATGTAACTCTTTTGCAGTGTGTTTGTTGGGATCGATGAACTTCGAATTTATGATCAGATCTATGTTTTTATATCCATGAAAGTATTTGAGTTTCTTTGATCTTTTTATGCATGATCTCTTATAGCCTCGTATTTCTTCTCCGATATTTGGGTTTTGTTTGGCCAACTTGATCTATTTATCTTGCAATGGGAAGAGGTGCCCGTCGGTGTCAAAACTGGCGGATCTCGGGTAGGGGGTCCCGAACTATGCGTCTAAGGTCGACGGTAACAGGAGACAGGTGACACGATGTTTACCTAGGTTCGGGCCCTCTCTATGGAGGTACGTCCTGCTTGATTGATCTTGATGAATATGAGTATTACAAGAGTTGATCTACCACGAGATCGTAATGACTAAACCCTAAAGGTCTAGGCCGGCTATGGTAATGAATATCTCCCTCCTCCAGACTAAGTCCTTCGGTTTATATAGACACCGAGAGGATCTAGGGTTACACAAGGTCGGTTACAAAGAAAGGAATCTACATATTTGGTCACCAAGCTTGCCTTCCACTCCAAGGAGAGTCCCATCCGGACATGGGTGCAGTCTTCGATCTTCGTGTTCTTCACAGCCCATCAGTCCGGCCCATGGCTAACAGGCCGGACGCCCGAGGACCCCTTAGTCCAGGACTCCCTCAGTAGCCCCCGAACCTGGCTTCAATGACAAGGTATCCGGAGTGTAGATTTGTCTTCGGTATTGCAAGGCGGGTTCCTCCTTCCGAACTCCAAGATAGTCTTCGGACATATTGATCGTGTCCAGACCTGTAACAGACACACAAACGCAGAGAGAATATAATAATCCATGAGTCCAATCTACTAACAACTTTTTACAACATGACATCACGTATGCCCGTCATAATTTTGAACCGTTTTTCGCCTGCCGCTCCATGTTTCGAGATGCAGTTGCCATTGGCACGTCCTGCCGAAGCAGAGATCGTGTCCCCTTATTACGGGATTCTCATCAATACGGGCATGGGTAACCCAACCGTGTCATTTACACAGCCCTTGGGAGTAGGCGAATTTTAAGGCGAGTGGGGAGGCCTTCAATATCCACTGCCCTTATAAGGAGATAAGAATCCCCTTTCTTCTCCCATGCCTTCTCTCATCCTCTGCCCTTCCACTCTTGAGCTCCAATGCCCAAGTTCTCATTTTTCCCACTTTGAGCTAGCACTCAACCATGTCCGGATTCGGAGGTCAAGGCAAGTGGATGGCCTCCTCCGTCAAGGAGGAGGACATTGCCGAGCTTCGGGCGGCCGGGTACCTAGCGAAGGAAATCGCCCACCGTCTTCCAGCCCAGGGGCAAATCGCCCCCACATTGAAGCCTAGTGAGAGGGTAGTATTCATCCCTCATTTCCTCCGCGGGCTAGGGTTTCCACTCCACCCCTTTGTCTGTGGGCTTATGTTCTATTACGCGCTAGACTTCCATGATCTGAACTCCTTCCTCAACATCTTGGCATTCATCGTCGTGTGTGAGTCCTTCCTCCGCATCCAACCCCACTTCAGGTTGTGGCTCAAGGTTTTCAACGTGAAGCCGAAGGTGGTGGATGGCCAGCATGCAGAGTGCGGAGGTGCCATGGTGAGCAAGCTGGCCATTGTCTCCTGGCCAAAAGGCACTTTCGTGGAGACTGTAAAAGAATGGCAGAAACATTGGTTCTACATCACAGTACCCCGCGACACCACCTGGGCTGGAGCTATCGAATTCAACTCCGATGCTCCCATGTGACTCACCTCCTGGGTCGAGAAGAGCCCGAACTGGTGTTCGCCAGACGAGCTAACAGCGCTGTAGATGCGCGTTCAAAGCACGATGGACAAAGATGTCAAACTTGTCGATGTAATCTAGGTGATGCTAGTTCGCCGGATTCTCCCCTGCCAAAGCCGAAGTCACTCTCTATGGGAGTTTAATCCGAAGAAGCACCAAACCCTGGAGAGGCCCTTCGAAACAACCCACGAAGATGCCTGGAAGTTGCTCTTCAAGGGCAACGAGATACCGCCGGCCACAGACTCGGACAGCGGGTACAACATTAATCGCCCCGCCAACAAGGTAAATCTTTGTCGCATCCTCTACTTGCTTGTTTCAAGGATGATATCTAAGCTTTCATTATTATGGCTTCTTCAGGACTGGATGGAGAAGGTGAAGCGGATCCAATGTCCGACTCCGCTGCCTGAAGAACCAGTCATCCTGCGTTTAGCAAAGATGCTAGTGCCGGCGCCCTATAAGGCGCCGGAGAAGAAGGCCACAGGGAAGGCCAAGGGGGTCTGGAGTGGCCCCCGCCATAAGGGCGCTTCGAACGTGACGTCCGAAGACAATACCCGCTCCTCCGCCGCCGAAGACGACGACGATGAGGAGGAGGAGGAGAATAACCCTCCCCCTGATGAGGGAAAGTAGAAGAGGGCAGCCTCCACGAACCTGGAGGCGGAGATGTCCAACAAAGGGAAGGGCTCCCTTGCGGATAACTCCGCGTGGGATGTCGACAGCAGTCCGGAGAGACGCCCCCGCAATAAGCCTCGGGCTGCATCGTAAGTGCTAGGACTCATACATGCCCATAAATCTAGCCTCTCCTCTTCATTGTATTGACATGATTAGTTATGCTATTGTAGTCCAGCCCACGACAGCTCCCAGCAATCCTTGTCACGAGGTTCGTTGGATTCAAAGGCGATGGCCAATGAGTCACCGCCAGCCGCTCACTCCCCCATGGCCAAGGACGACGCGGAGGTGCTATCCCGAAGGACTTTCCCAGACCGGGGAGCGACTCAGGAGGCGCCAGAAGGCGATGCCTCTTTCACCGGACACCAGGGGAAGCCAATCCCCATGGAGACTGGTGGTGAGGAGGGCTGTATTCAGTTCGGCCCTCAGCCAGAATCGATTCCGGAGACCGATGCGGCTCCGGAATCCGGCACGCAACCTTCTTCGAAAGAAGGGGGTATGCCTATTCCACCGGTGACCCCTGTCCAACCAGGGGCACCGGATAATCAGCTGGAAGCGCTGCGAGGCGCTTCCATTGTGGATGAGCACCGTGTTCTTATGGGCACGGTGATTGAAAGGGTTCAGTCTGCCAAGAGCAGACTAACCGAAGCCTGCAGCTGCTTGCTGACAGGTTTTGAGGTAAGCGACACAAAAAGAGAAAATCCCCATATAGGCAGTAGCCCCTGAGACACTGTCCGGTGTTCGGAAAGAAAAAGCTGGACAGGGGATCAATCCTTTATTGCAGGAAACTAACTAAATTGTCTGAAATGAATATGCAGGCGTCGCTGTTGGCCGCAGCCTCACATACTGTCGAGGTCTCCGAACTGAAGTGGAGACTGGAGCAGGCCGAGGGGGAGCTCGGCCAGGTGAGGAGGCAGCTCCAAGAGAAACAAGGTATGTGATAACCCGTTATGTATTTGAAAAAGGTAAAATGATATGCATTGACCGAAGTGTCATGATATGTCTAGAAGCGACGACCGAGGTCGAGGCCCTGAGAAAAGCCCTGGCCAAAGCCAAGGGGAAGGCTGTCAAGGAGCAGGCCACCGGTAAGAAGCTCAAGGCCCGGGTCAACGAGGTCCAACAGGAGCTTCAGGACGCGGTAAGGAAGTGCGAGACCTTGGAGCACAATGCGTCGTCTCAAGAGGCCGAACTTGCCAAGGCTCGTCAGAGTGCGGAGATGGCCTGGAGTGAGGCCCAGGGCGCCCTCCAGGAGATCCAGGAGGCCAGGAAGAACACGGGGGTAAGGCATTCAATATGCAAAGCAAGAATGTGAAGATGAAATATCTTTTACTAACCCGGATTCGGAGTTCTCTAGGGGCTTTTGCTGATCTGCCACGCAGTGTCACCGACGCTGCAGAGTTCTTCCAAGCCGAAGAAGGGAGCTCCACAGAGAAGCTGTTCTGGTCACAATATCTTGCGCCAGAACGTCCGGTGCCCTTCAGCGATCAGCTAAAACAGTTGGTCGAGCTGCACAGGGTGGCCGAACTGGCCATGAAGGATTTAATAATCCGGTTGTGGCCAGCCGAAGCTATACCCAGCAGTTACTTCGGCCTCGTGAAGAGACTGGTGGAAGCCTGTCCTCGGCTGGACGTCATCAAGTGGGCCGTCTGTATCAAGGGCGCGCATCTGGCCTTCTCCTAGGTTAAGGTCTAGTGGGCGAAGATGGACGCCATCAAGCTAGCGACTGAGGGGCCACCTGAGGACAAGGATCACCGTACACCTGAGCGATACTTTGGCGATGTCTTGGAGGGGTCCCGCATTGTTGCGGATCAGTGTGCGAAAGACACGATCTTTGAATAAATGTATTCAAGTTCCTTCTACCTTGTATGATAAAACAAAGTGGGTTTGTAATATAATGCTTGTTATGTTTTTAAATTTTACCTCCTGTGCGGCTGTGTTGTATGAAATCTGAGGGTTGGCCAGTCGTCGGCTTCTGCCCCCGCGTAGGTAGTACAGGGGTGTTCGGGATGGAATCTAAACAATCTTGATCCAATTATATGGTCCTTGAAGGAGTTGTTTAGCGCAACAAACCAGGCAACCAGACTATGCGGCATTAACGCCCTCACTTAGCCATAGGAGTTCGACAATAAAAACATGGGCGCAACCCCTAGTATCCGAACTAGAGGGCTATAAGCATCTGATCGGGAATTATCAATCCTTCGCGTAATGCGGAAGAAATCTCCAATGATTTGCAACCTCCGAACAGATGACCGGCTCTCGCCGCATCATGATAGTCAGTTTTCGGCTTTCTCTATGGAGGTGCTCCTTTGGATAAACCAAGGCACAATCGAAGTAGTTCTCCCTTTACTACCTTAGCCGATATAGTGGAACATAAGGTAGCAAGCACAGGAGCCGGGCAACTCAACTATTGACCAAAGTCATGATTCGGAGCCAATGCATATAATGCTAAATTCAGGGTGCCGAACTATAAAAGGTGTTCGGACTTTTGTTGCCGTAGTGTGGGGTGCTATGAAGCCCCTGGCAAACATCGAACGTACCAAAGTGTACGGGTGCTACCTGATAGGGTTTACCAGAAAAGAAAAGAAAAGGAAGAAAAAGAAGAACAAGTGATAAGCTAGGGCCGTAAAATTTGAGCCGCAAACTGTTCTTATTATAATTTCATTGGTGCGTTAAAGCACGTTTATACAAGTAATGCAATAAGCAGGAGGCCGGTTACTATGCCTTAACCAAGGGAGAGCTGCGTGTGGGTCCTGAAAAACAGGTAAAGGGATCGTTAAAGAAACCACCTAAAGATTCCCCAGTACGTCAATGCTTCTTGTTGCCTTGGTGTGTTTGTCCTTCAAGAGTACCGATTATCAGGCCATCCGATGGGGCCTGCGGGATTGAAACCTGAAAAGTTAACGAATTAAAGTGATAGTATGTGTGTATCCGGTGTCGGTTGAGCCATACTGTGGATCACAGGCTAGCTATGCCTCCGTCGATGCCCATGGGATTTTGAGTGCGTAGTTATGTACGCCCGGCACGAATTCCACTACTTGATCGGGACTGAGACGGAGTCCGCATTGCTAGTCGAGCTCCGGACGAGCCGAGCTGTCCTGCTGCAGGGTAGTTCAGACCCTCTTGACGGTGTCCATGGGCTCGGCAGCCGAATAAAGCTTCTTCTTGAGAAGGCCGCTCTGTACTTCTGCTGCTAAGGCAGCTATGTGCTCTTTTGTATGGGGGGAGCATTCCGTATTTCCATTGACTGTTATGACGCCATGTGGACCGGGCATCTTGGGCTTGAGATAAGCATAGTGTGGCACTGTGTTAAATCGGGCGAATGTGGTCCGTCCGAGCAGTGTGTGATAGCCGCTGCGAAAGGGGACTATGTCGAAGATTAACTCCTCGCTTCGGAAATTGTCCGGAGATCCGAAGACAACGTCTAGCGTGATTGAGCCCGTACAGCGGGCCTCTACGCCTGGTATGACCCCTTTGAAGGTAGTTTTGTGGGTTTGATCCGTGATGAATTAATGCCCATTTTGCGCATTGTATGATGATAGAGCAAGTTGAGGCTGCTGCCACCATCCATCAGGAGTCACCTTAGGTGGAACGCATCAATTATTGGGTCCAGGACCAGTGCGGCTGAACCGCCGTGACAGATACTGGTCGGATGATCCCGACGATCGAAAGTGATTGGGAATGACGACCATGGATTAAACTTTGGGGCGACTGGCTCTATCGCGTGGACGTCCCTGATCGCGCGCTTGCGCTCCCTCTTGGGGATGTGGGTAACATATATCATGTTCACCGTTTTGACCCGAGGGGGAAACTTCTTCTGTCCTCCTGTGTTTGGCGGTGGGGCTCCTCGTTGTCGTCATCGCTTTGCGATCCCTTATCCTTGTTTTCGGCATTTAACTTGCCGGCCTGTTTAAAAACCCAACAATCTCTATTGGTGTGATTGGGTGGTTTGTCTGGGGTGCCATGAATCTGGCATGGACGATCAAGTATGCGGTCCAAGCTAGATGGGCCCGAACTGTTCTTTTGAAACGGTTTCTTCCGCTGACCGGACTTAGAGCCACTAAATTCGGCGTTGACCACCGTATCCTCGGTGTTGTCATTGTTGTTTCGTCGCTTTTATCTGTTGCATCGAGACTTGTCTTCGTTATTTTTAACATCAGGGGTGCCGGCATCGCTTGCATTGTTTTTGCTACGGGCCAGCCAACTATCCTCACCCGCACAAAAGCAGGTCATGAGTGCTGTAAGGGCTGCCATAGATTTTGGCTTTTCTTGGCCAAGGTGGCAGGCGAGCCATTCGTCGCGGATGCTATGTTTAAAGGCCGCTAGGGCTTCGGCATCCGGACAGTCAACGATCTAGTTCTTTTTGGCTAGGAACCTACTCCATATTTTCCTGGCTGACTCTCCAGGTTGTTGAACTATGTGGCTTAAGTCATCGGCATCTGGTGGCCGGACATATGTACCTTGGAATTTGCCGAGGAAGGCTTCTTCCAAGTCTTCCCATCTGCCGATAGAGTTTTTAGGCAGGCTATTTAACCAGTGCCGAGCTGGTCCTTTAAGCTTTAGAGGGAGGTATTTGATAGCGTGGAGGTCATCTTCGCGGGCCATATGTATATGGAGAATGAAGTCTTCAATCCATACCGCGGGGTCTATGGTTCCGTCGTATGATTCTATGTTCACGGGTTTGAACCCTTCTGGGAATTCATGTTCCATGACTTCGTCGGTGAAGCAATGAGGGTGTGCGGCGCCTCTATATCGGGATGTATCGCGACGTAGCTTTGATGGAGTCCGTTTGTGGCTTTCAGCCCGCGCATGACTAAGTTTGTCATGTCTGAATAGATGGCCGTCGTCGCGTGTTGGGGCACGTCCTCGCGATCCGTTGATCGATCTGGTATGTCCTACTTTATTGTTCAGGTCCTGCCAAAGGTCATATGTATGGCCGTGGGCTAATTTACCTCTGCCTTTGTGATGAGGCGGGGCGGGCTGGTGTTCGGCTTGAGTTGCCGTTTTGTCCCGACCACGTGGTGGTCGATCAACCGCATTGTGCGATGGTGGTATGTATTCCGGCGCCTCATCATCGAACTGAGGTAGCAATTTGCGCTTCGGGTAGCTTTTGGTTGGGCGCTTGAGGCCGCATTCTTCGGCTGCTAGGACATCGGTGCATTTATTGTTGAGCAGATCTTGGTCCGCTTGAAGCTGATGCTGCTTCTTTTTCAAGCTCCTCGCAGTGGCTATTAGCTGGCGCTTGAAGCGCTCCTGCTCGAGAGGTTCCTCAGGCACGATGAAATCCTCGGTGCCGAGGCTCACCTCCTCGGAGAGCGGAAGATAATTATCGTCCTCCGAGTCTTCAGGTGTGGCTTGTTTACTAGGGATAACCTGCACATCTTTCCGTTCATCCTATTCAGTGGATGTGTCAACAGGGTCTTCGTTGTCTTCGGCTCCTTCTGGAGTGTTATCTTCTCCTGTGCCAGTGTTGCTGTCTTTACTGCGGCATGACTTAGAGCAGCGCTGCTGATGCTGGCGCTTTGATTGTACTTCGGAAGGTTTATCCTCTACTGGATCTTACTTGTCATCACCGTTGTTCTCCTTTGGTGCATCCACCATGTATACATCATACGAGGAAGTGGTCGTCCATCGTCCAGTGAACGGCGGGTGCTGGGCCTCTTCTTCTCTGGCATCATCGTCCATACCATCAATGTCGTCGGATCCGTAATCAAGCGTGTCGGTTAAATCCTCGACAGTGGCTATAAAGTGGGTGGTGGGTCGGAAGCAAAATTCTCCATCGTCAGCCCCTAGTTCGAATCGAACATAGTTCAGTTGTGAGTCCCCCGCCAAGGACAGGTTCTTTAATGTGTTTAGCATGTCGCCCAAAGGCGAGTGCTGGAAGATGTTTGCGGCGTTGAATTTGAAGATCTATAAACGATCTAGTTCGGCGTCCGCGGGCTCACATGGTTCGGAAATTATGACCGGAGACGAGTCCGGAGTTCCGGTGACATAGATATCGTGTGAGGTTAAGTCCATGTGCGGCTCCAACGCCGGGGAATCTGCGGCCTCCGTGGCGGGGTTGAGCTTCCCGCTCCGGATCTAAGGCCAAAGCGGTTACAAGAGCTGTCTCCTGGATGCTGTCCGATGACAGATTTAGGTCATGTCCATCAAGGTGACCAGGAGTGGTTGCTGCGGTCTCGAATCCGGCGAAGATTAAGTCTCCATGTATGTTCGCAACGTAGTTCAAGCTCCCAAATCTAACCTGATGGCCAGGGGTGTAGCTTTCGATCTGCTCTAGATGGCCAAGCGAGTTGGCCCGCAGTGCGAAGCCGCCGAACACGAAGATCTGTCCGGGGAGGAAGACTCCCCATGGACTGCATCGTTGTAGATGATTGAAGGAGCCATCTAACCTCTTGACGACGGCACAGTGGAACTCTCAATGGAAGCACCAATGACGGTGTCAAAACTGGTGGATCTCGGGTAGGGGGTCCCGAACTGTGCGTCTAAGGTCGATGGTAACAGGAGACAGGGGACATGATGTTTACCCAGGTTCGGGCCCTCTCTATGGAGGTAATACCCTACGTCCTGCTTGATTGATCTTGATGAATATGAGTATTACAAGAGTTGATCTACCACGAGATCGTAATGACTAAACCCTAAAGGTCTAGTCTGGCTATGGTAATGAATATCTCCCTCCTCTGGACTAAGTCCTCCGGTTTATATAGACACCGGGAGGATCTAGGGTTACATAAGGTCGGTTACAAAGAAAGGAATCTACATATTCGGTCGCCAAGCTTGCCTTCCACACCAAGGAGAGTCCCATCTGGACACGTGTGCAGTCTTTGGTCTTCGTGTTCTTCATAGCCCATCAGTTCGGCCCATGGCTAACAGGCCGGACGCCCGAGGACCCCTTAGTCCAGGACTCCCTTAGTGCCCGGTAGTGGGTTCGATCTTACGGTGCTTGATCCCAATGACAGAAAGGGAACCGACATGTATGTATCGTTGCTACTAAGGATAAAAACACGAGATCTATATCTACCACCATATAGATAAAAAGAACTTGTCTACATCATGTCCTCGTTCTTATTGCATTACTCCTTTTTTCCATGAACTTAATACACTAGATGCATGCTGGATAGCAGTCGATGTGTGGAGTAATAGTAGTAGATGCAGGCAAGAGTCGGTCTACTAATCTTGGACGTGATGCCTATGTAATGATCATTGCCTGGATATCGTCATAATTATTTGAAGTTCTATCAATTTCCCAACAGTAATTTTTTTATCCACTGTTTACTATTTTTCTCGAGAGAAGCCACTAGTGAAACCTACGACCCCCGGGTCTTCTTTCTCATATATTTGCCTTGCGATCTACTTTTCCTTTGCATTTTTATTCAGATCTATCAAACCAAAAATCCAAAAATACATTGGTGCAATTTATTTTATTTGGCGTTCGATCTATCAATATTTACAACTTTATTTCCCGTCACTCGTCATTTCTGGCGCCATTACCCGAAAGGGATTGACAACCCCTTTAACACATCGGGTTGCTAGATGTTGTTATTTGTGTGTAGGGGTTGTTTATGTTGTGTTTCTTAATTGTCCTACTGGTTCGATAACCTTGGTTTCATAAATGAGGGAAATACCTACCATCACTGTGCTACATCATCCCTCCCTCTCCAGGGAAATATCGACGTAGTTCCAACTACCATCATCCCTCACCTTGTCTTCATGTCGGGAAGCACCATCATCACCTGCTTCACCTCCCTCACCGCTGGATCGGAGCCGGGAAGCCTCTACGCCGATGCTCGCGTTCATTCCCCTCCATCGGCGTCCACCTCGGCCACCACTCCGACATGCTGCTCCATCGCATCCCCGGCCCCCTTGACCTTTTCGTGAACTCCCCGGTGAGCCCCTTATCCTCTCCCTTGCCTTATATGTTCGCGCGCACCCCCTGCGCCATTTTCCCCAAGTGGCTGAGCTCCCCAGAGCTTACGCTCACCAACCCGCGCCCGCACTCTGGCCCCGTGCTCCACCATGTCGTGGTCGCGCCCGTAGCTCCCTCTGCCCGCACCTGGACACGACTTCTCGTGCCAGGTCCTATCCCGCGTCACGCCCACCTTCCATGGCCTCCTCCCGGCCACCGCTTCCCGCGCCTTTCTGCCCGTACTCGCTGCCGCCTCACGCGCGCTCGCCTTGGTCTCGCCTCCTCCCGCACCCATCGCCGGTGCCCGTCGCTGAGCTCACCGTGTCCGTGCAGCCGCTCGAGCTCCCGATACCGCTCCCCTGGCAGCATCCGGCGCAATGTGCCGTTGCCTGGCCGCGCACCGCCTGTGCCATCGCACCTCTCCCTCGCGTACTGCCACACCTGCCGACGTGCGCTGTTGCTCGCCGCCGCCTGATGCGTGATACGTCCCCAACGTATCTATAATTTTTGATTGTTCCATGCTATTATATTATCTGTTTTGGATGTTAATGGGCTTTATTTTACACTTTTATATTATTTTTGGGACTAACCTATTAACCCAAGGCCCAATGCAAATTGTTGTTTTTTTGCCTATTTCAGTGTTTCGCAGAAAAGGAATATCTAACGAAGTCCAAACGGAATGAAACCTTCGGGAGCGTGATTTTTGGAACAAACGTGATCCAGAGGACTTGGAGTGGATGTCGAGAAACGAACGAGGTGTCCACGAGGCAGGGGGCGCCTACCCCCTCGTGGGCCCCTCGTGGCTCAACTGACCTACTTCTTCCTCCTATATATGTTCACATACCCCGAAAACATCCAGGAGCACCACGAAACCCTATTTCCACCGCCACAACCTTCTGTACCCAAGAGATCCCATCTTGGGGCCTTTTCCGGAGCTCCGCCGGAGGCGGCGTTGATCACGGAGGGCATCTACATCAACTCCACGGCCCCTCCGATGATGTGTGAGTAGTTTACTTCAGACCTTCGGGTCCATAGTTATTAGCTAGATGGCTTCTTCTCTCTCTTTGGATCTCAATACAAAGTTCTCCTTGATCTTCTTGGAGATCTATTCGATATAACTCTTTTTGCGGTGTGTTTGTCGAGATTCGATGAATTGTGGGTTTATGATCAAGTCTATCTATGAACAATATTTGGTTCTTCTCTGAAATCTTTTATGCATGATTGGTTATCTTTGCAAGTCTCTTCGAATTATCAGTTTGGTTTGGCCTACTAGATTGATATTTCTTGAAATGGGATAAGTGCTTAGGTTTGGGTTCAATCTTGCGATGCTCGATCCCAGTGACAGAAAGGGAAACGACACATATTGTATTGTTGCCATCGAGGATAAAAAGATGGGGTTTATATCATATTGCTTGAGTTTATCCCTCTACATCATGTCATCTTACCTAATGCGTTACTCTGTTCTTATGAACTTAATACTCTAGATGCATGCTGGATAGCGGTCGATGTGTCGAGTAATAGTAGTAGATGTAGGCAGGAGTCGGTCTACTTGTCACGAACATGATGCTACATGATCATGCCTAGATATTCTCATAATTATTCGCTTTTCTATCAATTGCTCGACAGTAATTTGTTCACCCACCATAATACTTATGCTATCTTGAGAGAAGCCACTAGTGAAACCTATGGCCCCCGGGTCTATTTTCCATCATATAAGTTCCCAATCTATTTTATTTTGCAATCTTTACTTTCAATCTATACCATAAAAATACCAAAAATATTTACCTTATCATTATTATCTCTATCAGATCTCACTCTCGTAAGTGACCGTGAAGGGATTGACAACCCCTTTATCGCGTTGGTTGCGAAGTTCTTATTTTTTTGTGTAGGTACGAGGGACTTGCATGTGGCCTCCTACTGGATTGATACCTTGGTTCTCAAAACTGAGGGAAATACTTACGCTACTTTGCTACATCACTCTTTCCTCGTCAAGGGAAAACCAACACAGTGCTGAAGAGGTGGCAAGAAGGATTTCTGGCGCCGTTGCCGGGGATTCTAGGCACAAGTCAAGACATAACATGTACCCATCACAAACTCTTATCCCTCGCATTACATTATTTGCCATTTGCCTCTCTTTTTCCTCTCCCCACTTCACCCTTGCCGTTTTATCCGCCCTCTTTTTCTGTCTCCCTTCTCTTTTCTAGTTTACCTCTTTTTGCTTGTTTCTTGTTTGCTTGTGTGTTGGATTGCTTGCTCGTTATGATGGATCAAGATAATACTAAATTGTGTGATTTTTCCAATACCAACAATAATGATTTTATTAGCACTCTGATTGCTCCTCTTACCGATGCTGAATCTTGTGAAATTAATGTTGTCTTGTTGAATCTTGTCATGAAAGATCCGTTTTTCGGCCTTCCTAGTGAAGATGCCCCTACCCATCTAAACAACTCTGTTGATTTTTGTGATATGCAAAAGAAGAAAGATGTGGATAATGATATTGTTAAACTAAAGCTATTCTCGTTTTCCCTTAGAGATCGTGCTAAAATTTGGTTTTCGTCTTTGCCTAAAAATAGTATTGATTTATGGAATAAGTGCAAAGATGCTTTTATCTCTAAGTATTTTCCTCCCGCTAAGATCATCATTCTTAGAAAAGATATTATGAATTTTAAGCCACTTGATCATGATCATGTTGCACCAGCTTGGGAGAGGATGAAATTAATGATACGTAATTGCCCTACACATGGTTTGAATCTTTGGATGATTATACAAAAAAATTTTATGCCGGATTGAACTTTGCTTCTAGAAATCTTTTAGATTCAGCCGCGGGAGCCACTTTTATGGAAATCACTTTTGGAGAAGCTACTAAACTCCTATATAAAATTATGGTTAATTATTCTCAATGGCACACTGAAAGATCTACTAATAAAAAGGTGCATGCTATAGAAGAAATCAATGATTTGCGTGGAAAGATGGATGAACTTATGAAATTGTTTGTTAATAAAAGTGTTTCTTATGATCCTAATGATATGCCTTTATCTACTTTTATTCATAATAATAATGAATTTATGGATGTGAATTTTGTTGGTAGGAACAATTTTGGTAATAACGCGTATAGAGGTAATTTTAATCCTAGGCCGTTTCCTAGTAATTCCTCTAATAATTATGGTAATTCCTACAACAATTCTTATGGAAATTTTAATAAGATGCCCTCTGATTTTGAATCTAATATTAAAGAATTTATTAGTTCGCAAAAGAGTTTCAATGCTTTGAATGAAGAAAAATTCTCTAAGATTGATGAGTTGGCTAGGAACGTGGATATAATTTCTCTTGATGTTGATTCTTTGAAACTTAGATCTATTCCACCTAAGCATGATATCAATGAGTCTCTCAAAGCTACGAGAATTTCCATTGATGAGTGCAAAGAAAGAACCGCTAGGATGCGTGCTAAGAAAGATTGCTTTGTGAAAGCGTGTTCTTCTAGTTTCCATGATAATAAAGATGAAGATCTATAAGTTATTGATGTGTCCCCTATTAAATTTTTGTTTCGCAATATTAATCTTGATAATTATGGGACTGGAGATGAGTAAACTTTAGTTAGAAGGCGTCCCAATGATTTGGAGTTTCTAGATCTTGATGCAAAAATTGATAAAAGTGGGATTGGAGAGGTCAAAACTTTACATAGAAATGAACCCACGATCTTGGATTTCAAGAAATTTAATTATGATAATTGCTCCTTGATAGATTTTATTTCCTTGTTCCAATCCGTGCTAAATTCTCCGCATGCTTATTGTCAAAATAAAGCTTTTACTAAACATATCGTTGATGCTTTAATGAAATCTTATGAAGAAAAGCTTGAATTGGAAGTTTCTATCCCAAGAAAACTTTATGATGAGTGGGAACCTACTATTAAAATTAAAATTAAAGTTCATGAATGCTTTGCCTTATGTGATTTGGGTGCTGGTGTTTCCACGATTCCTAAAACTTTGTGTGATTCGCTAGGTTTCCGTGAATTTGATGATTGTTCCTTAAACTTGCATCTTGCGGATTCCACCATTAAGAAACCTATGGGAAGAATTAATGATGTTCTTATTGTTGCAAATAGGAATTATGTGCCCATAGATTTCATTTTTCTTGATATTGATTGCAATCCTTCATGTCCTATCATTCTTGGTAGACCTTTCCTTAGAACGATTGGTGCAGTTATTGATATGAAAGAAGGGAATATTAGATTCCAATTCCCGTTAAGGAAGGGCATGGAACACTTCCCTAGAAATAAAATCAAATTACCTTATGAATCTATAGTGAGGGCCACTTATGGATTGCATACCAAAGATGATAATACCTAGATCTATCTTTGCTTTTATGCCTAGCTAGGGGCGTTAAACGGTAGCACTTGTTGGGAGGCAACCCAATTTTATTTTTATTTCTTGATTTTTGGTTCTGTTTACTAATAAATAATCCATCTAGACTCTGTTTAGATGTGGTTTTATGCTTTTAATTAGTGTTTGTGCCAAGTAGAACCTTTGGGAAGACTTGGGGAAAGTCTTTGCGATCTTGCTGTAAAAAATAGAAACTTTAGTGCTCACGAGATTTGCTGCCATTTTTTACTCAAGAGTGATATTTAGTTAATTATTTTTGAAGATGATTAATAGATAAATTCCTCACGTCCAGAAATTTATATTAGAATTTTTTGGGGTTCCAGAAGTATTCGAAACCTGCATATTACTACACACTGTTCTGTTTTTTGACAGATTCTGTTTTTCGTGTGTTGTTTGCTTATTTTGATGAATCTATGGCTAGTAATAGAGTTTATGAACCATAGAAAAGTTGGAATACAGTAGGTTTAACACCAATATAAATAAAGAATGAGTTCATTACAGTACCTTGAAGTGGTGGTTTGTTTTCTTTTACTAACAGAGCTCACGAGATTTTCTTTTAAGTTTTGTGTTGTGAAGTTTTCAAGTTTTGGGTAAAGATTTGATGGATTGTGGAACAAGGAGTGGCAAGAGCCTAAGATTGGGGATTCCCAAGGAACCCCAAGGTAAAATACAAGGACAACCAATTTCCATTAAGGAAAGGCATGGAACACTTTCCTAGAATGAAAATTAAATTACCTTATGAATCTATTATGTGAGCCACTTATGGATTGCCTACCAAAGATGGCAATACCTAGATCTATCCTTACTTGTTCTGCCTAGCTAGGGGCGTTAAACGATAGCGCTTGTTGGGACGCAACCCAATTTTATTTTTATTCCTTGCTTTTTGCTCCTGTTTAGTAGTAAATAATTTTTCTAGCCTCTGTTTTGGTTGTGTTTTTGTGTTTAATTAGTGTTTGTGCCAAGTAGAACCGTTGGGAAGACTTGGGGAAAGTCTTCTTACACTTTGCTGTAAAAAACAGAAACTTTAGCGCTCACGAGAACTACTGCAATTTTTATTTGGAAAGTGATATTTAGTTAATTATTTTTGCAGATGATTAATAGATAAATTCCTCACGGCCAGCAATTTATTTTAGAATTTTTGGGGTTCCAGATCTTGCGCTAGCTACAGATTACTACAGAGTGTTCTGTTTTTGACAGATTCTGTTTTTCATGTGTTGTTTGCTTATTTTGATGAATCTATGGCTAGTAAAATAGTTTATAAACCATAGAGAAGTTGGAATACAGTAGGTATAACACCAATATAAATAAAGAATGAGTTCATTAGAGTACCTTGAAGTGGTCTTTTGTTTTCTTTCGCTAACGGAGCTCACGAGATTTTCTACTTTAAGTTTTGTGTTGTGAAGTTTTCAAGTTTTGGGTAAAGATTTGATGGATTATGGAACAAGGAGTGGCGAGAGCCTAAGCTTGGGGATTACCATGGCACCCCCAAGATAATCTAAGGACACCTAAAAGGCAAAGCTTGGGGATGCCCCGGAAGGCATCCCCTCCATCGGTAACTTTACTTGGAGCTATATTTTTATTCGCCACATGATATATGTTTTGCTTGGAGAGTCTTGTATGATTTGAGTCTTTGCTTTTTAGTTTACCACAATCATCCTTGCTGTACACACCTTTTGGGAGAGACACACAAGAATTGGAATTTATTAGAATACTCTATGTGCTTCACTTATATCTTTTGAGTTAGATAATTTTTGCTCTAGTGCTTCCCTTATATCTTTTAGAGCACGGTGGTGGTTCTATTTTATAGAAACAATTGATCTCTCATGCTTCACTTATATCATTTTGAGAGTCCTTTAGAACAACATGGTAATTCACTTTGGTTATAAATTTTAAATTCTAAGAGAAGTTGGATGCTTGATTGTTGCTTTGAGATATAAAGGTGGTAATATTAGAGGTGTGCTAGTTGAGTAATTGTGAAATTGATGAATACTTGTGTTGAAGTTGGCAATTCCCGTAGCATGCACGTATGGTAAACGTTGTGTGACAAATTTGAAGCATGGGGCGTTCTTTGATTGCTTTCCTTATGAGTGGCGGTCGGGGACGAGCGATGGTCTTTTCCTACCAATCTATCCCCCTAGGAGCATGCGCGTAGTGCTTGGTTTTGATGACTTGTAGATTTTTGCAATAAGTATTTGAGTTCTTTATGACTAATGTTGAGTCCATGTATTATACGCACTCTCACCCTTCCATGATTGCTAGCCTCTTCGGTACCGTGCATTGCCCTTTCTCACCTTGAGAGTTGGTGCAAACTTCGACGGTGCATCCAAACCCCGTGATATGATACGCTCTATCACACATAAGCTGTGACGCCCTCGATTCCATTGTACACTAATCATACATGCAAATGTGTACGATCAAGATCAAGGACTCACGGGAAGATATCACAACACAACTCTAGACACAAATTAAAATAATGGAAGCTTTATATTACAAGCCAGGGGCCTCGAGGGCTCGAATACATAAGCTTGAATACACAATAGGCAGCGAAAGCAACAATATCTGAGTACAGACATAAGTTAAACAAGTTTGCCTTAAGAAGGCTAGCACAAAAGCAACAATGATCGAAAAGGCAAGGCCTCCTGCCTAGGAGCCTCCTAACTACTCCAAGTCGTCAGCGGCCGTCACGTAGTAGTAGGCACCCTTGGGGTAGCCGTCGTCATCAGTGGTGTCGTCTGGCTCCTGGGATCCGTCATCTGGTCGCAACAAACTAGTATGGGAGAAAAAGAGGTAGCAAAGCAACCGTGAGTACTCATCCAAAGTACTCGCAATACTTACTTCAGATCTAAACTAAGTATGTATCTGTCAAAGGAAATGGACTGTATCTGTGGACTAAACTGCAGAATGCCAGAAGAGAAGAGGAAAGCCTAGCCTATCAAAGACTAGCATCTTTTGGAACCCACCATCTTGCAGCAACAGGAGGGAGTAGACTAGCATAAAGTAAAGTAGTAGAAGTGTTATCAACCTCGGCCAGAGATCCTTTCTCGACTCCTTGCGAGAAAGCAATCCCAGAGCCATACTATCCATTTCTCATATCCATTTCTCATCTCAAGTATCCAATTCTAGTTGTATCGACCGGGATACAACTCCAAGTGTCCGTTACCGTAGGACAGGCTATCGATAGATGTTTTCTTCCCTGCAGGGGTGCACCAACTTACCCATCACGCTTGATTAACTCTGGCCGGACACACTTTCCTAGGTCATGCCCGGCCTCGGCCAAACAATACGCCGCAACCCGACCTAGGCTTAATAGAGAGGTCAAGCACGCCGGACTAAACCTATGCCCCAGGGGTCATGAGCCATCGCCCTGGGAACTCCTACATGTTGCTTGGGTGGCCGGTGAGCAGACCTAGCTACCTCCTTCAAACAGGCAGGTGCTTATGCAGTCCAACCCGGTGCGCACCGCTCAGTCGCTGACGTCTATTAAGCTTGGGCTGATGTATACGACGCATAACACACATACTATGCCCACGTGATGGTTAGTGCTATCAGGCCAGAGGCCCCTCGGATCAAATATCCAAACCGTAGTGGATTAGGAGCACGCGGTAACGAGCAGATACTCACGATCGATGTGTACTTGCGGCAAGGGCTAAGAATGCCCGACAATGCCTCGTAAGTATCTCGCGGGCACCTTCCAGGTCAACCCAACTCCATATCACTCGCTATTAAGCTCGTGCGGGTACCCTTAGGGCCGACCTGTCTTTAGTAACATGGCACAGTGCAAAGTCATAGTAACCATAGTAACTGTGTGTCTAACACCAAGGGGAAAACCCGAGGAATCACCCCCGGTGAATTCCACTCGATGTTGTCATCAAGGTGAACGTAAGAGGATCCACCCTCAAGGATCACATTTGATGGGTTGCACGACAGAGCTGTAACGGAAGTGGTTAAGGAGGAAATCACCCTCGATCACCTCAACCGTATAGCTACACTATAGAGGTCTCATCAGGAGTGATGTAAGAGGTTCCACCCTCAGCACTCGATGGTAACTCTACAGAGTCGTACAACTAGGGGGGGTGATGTGCTGTGTCGGGGCCTGGACGTTGATCACGTTGATCGAGTCATCGAAACATAAAGCGAGACAACTGGGACAATGTGGGGTCACTGATGGATCTCTAACCAACCTATACTAAGCAGTTTAGGATAAGCAGTTAAGGTATGAAAGCAGGTAACAAAAACAGGCTATGCATCAGAGTAGGATCATACATAAAGCAGTAGCAGTTCTAATGCAAGCATGAGAGGAAAATAAATGGGCGATATCGGAATGCTTAAGAGGGGGGGGGAGTTTCCTTGCCTGGTTGCTCTGGCAAGGAGGGGTCGTCGTCGACGTAGTCGATCACAGGGTAAACATCGGTCTCGGGGTGTACCGGAGAGAAGAGGGGGAAGGAACGGTAAATATAAAACAACATAGCACACATGTCAGCCTCTGTTAGTCTAACAGTAATTTATACTAAACTAACAGGCTAATTAGAGGGATGGGCCCCAGTTGTCAGTGACTAACTAATTACTAATTAATTAACAGATTTTAGTTAGTAGATTTATTTATTTTTAAAACATTTTAAACAAGTGGGGCCCACACGTTAGTCTCTCTAGGCAGCCCAGTCAACTGGGCCATCAGGGCCCACTGGTCAGCGACCCAGGGGCGGGGCCCACTGAGCCACGTCGGCGTCGGCGTCGGCGCCGGAGAGAGCTCCGACGAGCCTCTTCCATGGCGGCCCTTCGCCGGAGATGACCGGAAAACGAGCACATGGCTCCGTTTGACATCCAGCCAGGTGGGTTCGAACGCCCACGGCAGCGCGCGTTGGGCGGCGATCGTTGCGCAAGCAGGGGAGGACGGGACCGACGGCGGTGGCGAGCACGGGCGGAGGCGGCATTCGGGACCTCGTCGGGATCACGCTACGGGGCATGGGGAGGGTCGCACGTGGGCGCGTTGGAAAGCGCATGCGAAGGAGAGGCGATCTGTGGCGGAGGTGTGGCCGGAGGAGCACCATAGCGACGACGGCAAGCTCATCGGCAGACGGTGGCGCTCGAGAGCGATGACGATTAGCGATGCGGGTGCGCTAGCGAGCAAATAAAAGGCCAGTCGGCCTCTACATGACGCGACGAGCGCGAAGGTGGCACGCACGGGATCCAAAGGTCACCGTGGCTACGCCGACGACAAGCGCGAGCGGCGGAGTGTTCGGTCGTCGGTGGTATCGGCAGCTACGAAACATGGGCGAGCTAACGGAGAGGGGGAGGAGAAGCGGGAGCTCACAGCGAAGCCGTAGGGAGTGGCAGTGAGCTCGGGGAGGGCGTGAGGTAGCCGGAATCGGCGACGAACACCGACGATCCGAAGGTTGAAGACGAGCTCGTTCCGGTCGGGATAGAGGCGCTCGGCTCGATCCTGATGGTGTAGGCAGCATAGACGATGACGAGGAAGATGCTGAGCTCCAGATCGAGGCGCGGGAGGCACGGTGGCCACGGAATCGAGCGGCAACGGCGGCGAGCGTTTCGGGTAAGGTGGGGAACGAAAGAGGGAGAGGCGCGCGGGGGCGAATGGATGAGGATGACGAGAGGGGAGGCCACGGTGGAGATCTTAACCACCTCGATGGCCTGTAGCGACGCGGGGCGGCTAGCGGGTGCGGTGGCGACGGTGAACAGCTTCGGGCACTGGCGCGTGAGGTGACTCGGGAAGGAGGGAGGCGTCGACGGCTCTGTTGGGCTAGGCGTGCACACTGTGCACTAAGGCCCAGCTAACAGTGGCCCCTTTCTCTTTTTTGAAACTTCTTTGTTTTCTTTTAGTTTCAAAAGGCAAAACAGTTTTATAAAATACAAAGCTTGAACCTAAATTATTATTATAATTTAGACTACTGCCACAATTAGTTTGATAGTTAAATAAATTAGCTTAGCATTTTTATAAAACAAAAAGGCATTTAAACAACGTTTTAACCATTGTTTTAATTAGTTTAGGGCATTTAAACACTTTGCAAAAATGTTGGTTCACCACCAATATTGTCAAAAGGATATTTGCCACATGATGAACATTTTAGTTTTCATGTCTGAGCAATTTAGAATTTTGACTTTAATTTGAAATTAAGATTTGGACTGGAATAGAATCAAAGTGAGGTTCGCAACAATAACAATGATGACAAGGCATCATTTAAAGGGGATTACTGTGGCATGATTCCCGGGGTGTTAGATAAGCCTCCTTATATCTTCCTCAAAACAGTCACCATACCTACCTATTATGGCATTTCCATAGCCATTCCGAGATATATTGCCATGCAACTTTCCACCATTCCATTTATTATGACACGCATCATCATTGTCATATTGCTTTGCATGATCATGTAGTTGACATCGTATTTGTGGCAAAGCCACCATGCTTAATTTTTCATACATGTCACTCTTGATTCATCGCAATCCCGGTACACCGCCGGAGGCATTCAAATAGAGTCATATTTTGTTCTAAGTATCAAGTTGTAATTCTTGAGTTGTAAGTAAATAAAAGTGTGATGATCATCATTAGAGCATTGTCCCATGTGAGGAAAGGATGATGGAGACTATGATTCCCCCACAAGTCGGGGTGAGACTCCGAACGAACAAAAGAGGCCATAAAAAGGCCCAAACAAAAAAAAGAGAGAAGGGACATGTTACTATGCTTTTCCCACACTTGTGCTTCAAAGTAGCAGCATGATCTTCATGACAGAGAGTCTCTTATTTTGTCACTTTCATATACCCGCGGGAAATTTTCATTATAGAACTTGGCTTGTATATTCCAATGATGGGCTTCCTCAAATGCCCTAGCTCTTCATGAGCAAGCAAGTTGGATGCACACCGACTTAGTTTCTTTGATGAGCTTTCATATATCTATAGCTCTAGTGCATTCGTTGCATGGCAATCCCTATTCCTTGCATTGACATCAATCGGTGGGCATCTCCATAGCCCATTGATTAGCCGCGTCAATGTGACACTTTCTCCCTTTTTTTCTTCTGACACAACCTCAATCATCATATTCTATTCCACCCATAGTACTATGTCTATGGCTCGCACTCATATATTGCATAAAAGTTGAAAGAGTTTGAAAAGGCTAAGTATGAAACAATTGCTTGGCTTGTCATTGGGGTTGTGCATGATGGGAGCATTTTGTGTGACGAAAATGAAGCATAGCCAAACTATATGACTTTTTAGGGATAAGTTTTCTTTGGCTATGTTATTTTGATAAGACATAATTGCTTGATTAGCATAATTGGAGTATTACTATTTTTATGTCAACAATAAACTTCTATCTTGAATCTTTCAGATCTAAACATTCATGCCACAATAGAGAAAAATACATTGAAGAACATGCTATAAAGCATTCCAAATAAAAATTCTGTTTTTATCATTTACCTACTCGAGGACGAGCAGGAATTAAGCTTGGGGATGCTTGATACGTCTCCAACGTGTCTATAATTTTTGATTGTTCCATGCTATTATATTATCTGTTTTGGATGTTAATCAGCTTTATTTTACACTTTTATATTATTTTTGGGACTAACCTATTAACCCAAGGCACAGTGCAAATTGTTGTTTTTCTATGCCTATTTCAGTGTTTCGCAGAAAAGGAATATCAAACGGAGTCCAAACAGAATGAAACCTTCAGGAGCGTGATTTTTGGAACAAACGTGATCCAGAGGAATTGGAGTGGACGTCAAGAAGCGAACGAGGTGTCCATGAGGAAGGGGGCGCGCCCTCCCCCTCGTGGCCCCCTCGTGGCTCAACCAACCTACTTCTTCCTCCTATATATGTTCACATACCCCAAAAACATCCAGGAGCACCACGAAACCCTATTTCCACCGCCGCAACCTTCTGTACCCAGGAGATCCCATCTTGGGGCCTTTTCCGGAGCTCCGCCGAAGGGGCATTGATCATGGAGGGCCTCTACATCAACTCCATGGCCCCTCCGATGATGTGTGAGTAGTTTACTTCAGACCTTCGGGTCCATAGTTATTAGCTAGATGGCTTCTTCTCTCTCTTTTGATCTCAATACAAAGTTGTCCTCGATCTTCTTGGAGATCTATTCGATGTAACTCTTTTGTAGTGTGTTTGTCGAGATCCGATGAATTGTGGGTTTATGATCAAGTCTATCTATGAACAATATTTGATTCTTCTCTGAAATCTTTTATGCATGATTGGTTATCTTTGCAAGTCTTTTCGAATTATCAGTTTTGTTTGGCCTACAAGATTGATCTTTCTTGCAATGGGAGAAGTGCTTAGCTTTGTGTTCAACCTTGCGGTGCTCGATCCGAGTGACAGAAAGGGAAACGACACGTATTGTATTGTTGCCATCGAGGATAAAAAGATGGGGTTTATATCATATTGCTTGAGTTTATCCCTCTACATCATGTCATCTTACCTAATGCGTTACTTTGTTCTTATGAACTTAATACTCTAGATGCATGCTGGATAGCGGTCGATGTGTGGAGTAATAGTAGTAGATGTAGGCAGGAGTCGGTCTACTTGTCACGGACGTGATGCCTATATACATGATCATGCCTAGATATTCTCATAATTATTTGCTTTTCTATCAATTGCTCGACAGTAATTTGTTCACCCACCATAATACTTATGCTATCTTGAGAGAAGCCACTAGTGAAACCTATGCCCCCCGGGTTTATTTTCCATCATATAAGTTTCCAATCTATTTTATTTTGCAATCTATACTTTCAATCTATATCATAAAAATACCAAAAATATTTACCTTATCATTATTATCTCTATCAGATCTCACTCTCGTAAGTGACCGTGAAGGGATTGACAACCCCTTTATCATGTTGGTTGCGAGGTTCTTATTTGTTTGTCTAGGTATGAGGGACTTGCGTGTGGCATCCTACTGGATTGATACCTTGGTTCTCCAAAACTAAGGGAAATACTTACGCTACTTTGCTGCATCACCCTTTCCTCTTCAAGGGAAAACCAACGCAGTGCTCAAGAGGTAGCAATGCGCTGCAGCCCATGGCCACCACGCACCGCCGAAGCCGTGCCGGCGGCCCGCCCTCCTGCTCGTCCGGCCGGCCGCGCTGTGGCCGCTGGTGCGCCCTCACTTAGCGCCCATCTGCGCGCCCAGCCGCACCGAGGCCTGATGGGCCACTACCAGTGGGTCCGCTCACATATAAAGAAGGAATAGAAAAATATAAAAATTACATTAGACACTTACAGGTGGGCCCCATGAATAGTGGCAGTTGACTAGTCAACCTTTGACTCGGTCAACACTGCCACTGGACCCCACTGTCAGTCACACAACCTTTCTGCTGGGTACATTCCTAGGTACGCATAGAAAATTTCTTGTTTATTCCAAAATAATAAAAAAAATTAGGAAATACTTAAACCTTTGAAAATTCATATAAAATAAACTATAACTCGGATGAAAATAATTTATAAATGGAAATCGACCATAAAAATATGGTGAATCCGAATATGCACTCAGTTCATCTAGCATGCCGAAAAATGCCAAACATCGAGAAAACCCCTCCGAACGTTTTCCCTCTTCGTCTGCAACGTGCAGTACCATGTTAGAACACCCCTAGCACTGCTTATGGTCATGTCATGCTTTTTGTTGCTTTGTATGCCTATGATTTTTTTCCCTCCTTCCTCTCTTGTAGACCCTGAGACCGTTGATGCTTCGGTGTTCGACTATGGCTACGCTTCCAAAGATTCCTTTCGTCTGCGGAGCAACCAGGCAAGCAAACCCCCCTTGATCATTCTGATATCGCCCATTCCATTCTCTCCCGTGCTTGCATTAGATTTTTCTACTGTGCTTGATTTCTCCTATTATGATGCATAGCATGCTTTTGTAACCTGCTCTTGTACCTTACCTGCTTATCCTAAACTGCTTAGTATAGGTGTGACGATAAAACCGACAGATCTCGGGTAGGGGGTCCCGAACTGTGCGCCTAAGGATTGATGGTAACATGAGACAAGGGACGCGATGTTTTACCCAGGTTCGGGCCCTCTTGATGGAGGTAATACCCTACGTCCTGCTTGATTGACTTTGATGAGTATAGGGGTTACAAGAGTTGATCTACCATGACATCGTAATGGCTAAACCCTAATTTTTTTAGCCTATATGATTTATATAGACACCGGAGGGGGCTAGGGTTGTACAGAGTCGGTTTACAGAGAAAGGAATATTCATATCCGCACGCTAAGCTTGCCTTCCACGCCAAGGAGAGTCCCATCCGGACACGGGAGGAAGTCTTCTGTCTTGTACCTTTGCGGCCCATTAGTCCGGCCCATGTCCTATAGACCGAACGCCCGAGGACCCCTTAATCCAGGACTCCCTCAGTACCCCCTGAACTAGGCTTCAATTACGATGTGTCCGGCGCGCAAATTGTCTTTGGCACTGCAAGGCGGGTTCGTCCTCTGAATACTTCAAAGTAGTCCTCGAACACAAAAAAATGTGTCCAGCTCTGCAAGACAAGCACCACACATAGCAGCAAAGAGTATAATATTTCACAAGTCCCATCTACTGACAACTTTTTGTAGAGAGACGTTATGTCCCTACCCGGTCATTATTTCGAACCGTTTTTAGCTTCCCGCTCCATATTTCGTGGTGCGGTTTTCATTGGCACGTCTTATTGAAGCAGAGATCGTGTCCCCTTATCGCGGGATTCTCATCAATACAGGCGTGGGTAATCCAACCGCGTCGTCCACATGACCCTTGGGGAATAAGCGAGTTTTAAGGCGAGTGGGGAGTCGCTTGATATTCGCTGCCTTTATAAGAGGATAAAGATCCATTCTTTCACCCACACCTTCCTCCTCTCTGCCCATCTGTTCTCGAGCTCCAACACCCAAGCTTCCATCCTTTCCACCTCCAAAAAGCACTCCAACCATGTACGGATCTGGAACGCAGGGCAATTGGATGGCCTCCTCCGTCACGGAGGGGAACATCATGGAGCTCCGGGAAGCGGGGTACTCGGCCCAAGGAATCGCCCACCGGCTTCCGGCCAAGGGGAAGATCATCCACACCCTGGATCCCAACGAGAGGGTGGTATTCATCCCCCATTTCAGCCGCGAGTTAGGGTTTCCCCTCCACCCCTTCGTCCATGGACTCATGTTCTACTACGGCTAGATTTCCATAATCTAGCCCCGAATTCTTTCCTCAACATCTCGGCATTCATTGTCATGTGCGAGGCATTCCTCCGCATCCCACCCCACTTCGGATTATGGCTGAAGATCTTCAATGTGAAGCAGAAAGTGGTGGATGGTCAACATGCGGAGTGCGGAGTTGCCATGGTGAGCAAACTATCCAATGTCAATTGGCCCACTAGCACCTTTGTGGAAACTGTCAAGGGGTGGCAGAAGTAGTGGTTCTATGTCACTGAGCCCCGCGACACCACCTGGGCCGCGGCTCCCGAATTCAAGTCCGGGCCCCCAATGTGGCTTACCTCCTGGCTAAAAAAGGGCCTGGACTGGTCGTCGTCAGACGAGATATCGACGCTACAGGCGCGCGTCAAGAGCATGGTGGACAAGAACATCAAGCTCGTCAATATGATCCAAGTGATGCTTTTTCGCTGGATCCTTCCCTGCCAAAGCCAGACTTGCCATCTATGGGAGTTCGATCTGGCCAAGCACCAGACCTTGCGACAGTTCTTCGGCTCCACGCACGAAGATATCTGGAAGGTGCTTTTCAAGGCCAATTAGACGTGGCCACAAACGTCCGAGGACCGCGGATATGACCTGACCCATCTAGCCAGTCCAGTAAGTTCTTAATACTCCAAGGTGTATCTCTTCCTGTGCATCCAAGGAAGATGTCTAAGTTTCTTCATTTGTCTTTTCAGAGCTAGACAAAGAAGGCGGAGCGGATCCAGTGTCTGGCTCCGTTGCCCGAAAACCCAGCTATCTCGCTCCTGACAAAGATGCTGGTTCCAGTGTCCTACCAGGTGATGACTCACAAGTATAAGGGATCTATCATAGTCCTTTCGATAAGTAAGAGTGTCGAACCCAACGAGGAGCAGAAGGAAATGATAAGCGGTTTCCAGCAAGGTATTCTCTGCAAGTACTGAAATAAGTGGTAACAGATAGTTTTGTGATAAGATAATTTGTAACGAGCAACAAGTAACAAAAGTAAATAAGGTGCAGCAAGGTGGCCCAATCCTTTTTGTAGCAAAGGACAAGCCTGGAAAAACTCTTATATGATGTAAAGCGCTCCCGAGGACACATGGGAATATCGTCAAGCTAGTTTTCATCACGTTCATATGATTCACGTTCGGTACTTTGATAATTTGATATGTGGGTGGACCGGTGCTTGGGTACTGTCCTTACTTGGACAAGCATCCCACTTATGATTAACCTCTATTGCAAGCATCCACAACTACAACAAAAGTATTAAGGTAAACCTAACTATAGCATGAAACATATGGATCCAAATCAGCCCCTTATGAAGCAACGCATAAACTAGGGTTTACACTTCTGTCACTCTAGCAACCCATCATCTACTTATTACTTCCCAGTGCCTTCCTCTAGGCCCAAATAATGGTGAAGTGTCATGTAGTCGACGTTCACATCACACCACTAGAGGAGAGACAACATACATCCCATCAAAATATCGAACGAATACCAAATTCACATGACTACTAATAGCAAGACTTCTCCCATGTCCTCAGGAACAAAAGTAACTACTCACAAAGCATAAACATGTTCATAATCAGAGGGGTATTAATATGCATATAGGATCTGAACATATGATCTTCCACCAATTAAACCAACTAGCATCCACTACAAGGAGTAATTAACACTACTAGCAACCTACTAGCACCAATCCCGTACTTGGAGACAAGAATTGGATACAAGAAATGAACTAGGGTTTTGAGATGAGATGGTGTTGATGAAGATGTTGATGGAGATTGACCTCTCCCAATGAGAGGAGCACTGGTGATGATGATGGCGATGATTTCCCCCTCCGGGAGGGAAGTTTCCCTGGCAGAACAGCTCCGCCAGAGCCCTAGATTGGTTCCGCCAAGGTTCCGCCTCATGGCGGTGGAGTTTCGTCCCAGAAGATGGCTTATGATTTTTTCCCATTGAAAGACTCCATATAGCAGAAGATGGTCATCGGAGGGCCACCAGGGGTCCCACGAGGTAGGGGGAGCGCCCAGGGGGTACGGCACGCCCCCACCCTCGTGTGCAGGGTGTGGCCCCCTGGTAAAGTTCTTGGTCTCAATATATTTTATATATTTGGAAAACATCTTTCGTGAAGTTTCATGACTTTTGGAGTTGTGCAGAATAGGTCTCTAATATTTGCTCCTTTTCCAGCCCAGAATCCTTGCTACCGGCATTCTCCCTCTTTATGTAAATCTTGTAAAATAAGAGAGAATGGGCATAAGTATTGTGACATAATCTGTAATAACAGCCCATAATGCAATAAATATTGATATAAAAGCCTGATGCAAAATGGACGTATCAACTCCCCCAAGCTTAGACCTGGCTTGTCCTCAAGCGAAAAGCCGAAATCGAAAAATATGTCCACATGTTTAGAGATAGAGGTGTCGATAAAAATAAAATACGGACATGAGGGCATCATGATCATTCTTAGAACAACAACTCATATAATTCTTTGTCATATAATCTCTAATTCTAGAGTAATAATTCAATCACAATATCAAGTATGAATCTTAAACTTCATTGAAAACTAACAAACTACAATCTCAGTCATTGAAGCAATTGCAATTTATCATAACATAGGAAAGAGTCAATGTATAAGAGCTTTTCAGCAAGTCCACATACTCAACTATCATATAATCTTTCACAATTGCTGACACTCACGCAATACTTTATGGGTATGGAGTTTTAATCGGACACAGAGAAAGATAGGGGCTTATAGTTTTGCCTCCTAACGCTTTACCTCAAGGGTAATCACTAGAAAAAAATACACTTCCGTGATGATACGTGTTTGTCACAGTAGGTCACTTTTATTGTCATGCATGTACATCCATGACAAATTTATGACAGAATCAAGATAGTCATACCTGTGCTGTCGTAGAAGTGTTCCATGACATTACCAAAATTATCATCACGGAAGTGTCCACTTCCATGACGATAAATCGCGCGTCACAGAAGTGCTTTCGTCAAGGGTGACCGACACGTGGCATCCACCATAACGGAACGCCGTTAAGCTATCGGGTCGGGTTTTGGATCCGATAACCCGTTAACAGCCCCGACCAATGGGGATTTTCTGTGTGTAAAATCATCATTGGCTAGAGGAAACACGTGTCGGCTCATCGTCGGGACAGATGTCATCCACTCACTGGACAGAAGGCGCATATGATACGTCGACATGTGGCACGACCCAACAAGTTTAAATGGGCCGACCCAACTAGAGGCCCACAAGATTTTGCAGACCATAATGGGCCGGCCCAGCTAAAGGCCCACAAAATTTTGCGGACCATAATGGGCTGGCCCAGCTAAAGGCCCACAAGATTTTGCGGGCCATAATGGGCCGGCCCATGTAAAGGCCCATAAGATTTTTTTGTGCCATAATGGGCCGGCCCAGGTAAAGGCCCACAAGATTCTTCCGGGTCATAATGGGCCGGCCCAGCTAAAGGCCCACGAGATTTTGCCGACATTAATGGGCCGGCCCAGCTGTAGGCCCACAAGATTTTGAGGACCCTAGTAGGCCGGCCCATTAACTGGCTGCCATGTTCTGGGCCAAATGACGGCCCATATTTGATCCGGTCCATTAATGGCCTGCCATGCTCCGGGCCTAATAGTGGCCCATATGAGATCCGGCCCGTTAAAAGCCTACCATGTTCTAGGCCAAATTACGGCCCAGATCAGGTCCGACCCTTTAAGAGGCTTTGGGCTCAATTATGGCCCATATCAGATTCGGCCCGTCAACTAGACACTATGCTTTTGGGCCCACTTGCTAAAGGCCCACTTAGTAATTCGGCCTGATATTAGTTTTGTCCTGTTAAGGGCCCATTTAACATTTCGGCCCTATGTTAATTTCGGCCTGTTAAAAGCCCGTCATATAGTTGGGCCTAACTATGGCCCAGTTTGCATCCGGCCTGCTCGCAGCCGATATCTGATTGGGCCAAACAAGGACCCAGACAATTTTGGCCTGTTAAAGGCCCATAATTTGATTCGCACAATCATGGGCCGGGGTTCATTTCGGGCTGCTGCGTAACTAGTAGGAATTAAGGACAAACCTACTCTATACAATAAAGAAATTACGGCATAGTAACTAAGAATAAACCTACACTACACAATAAAGGATTTAAGGTATATTACATCCACTGGGCATCAAAGTTTGCCACCAGTGATCATAAAGCGCAACGAAGAAGCAGATTACAAAAAACTGGGCACCATTGCAGCGTAACAAAATAATACTGAACCGAGACCACTTCCAAGACTGTTCAAGAAAGGTTAGCCTTGCGGTGGAACTGCTGCGCAAGCTGCTGAGCAAGGCTGTGAGACCGGCCTAGCATGTCGGTCATAGCTTCCAAGTGTAGCTGTTTAGCAATGAGGTTCTCATTGGTGTTCTCCGCAATCTTTCTTAGAGATAGGACTTGAAGTCAAAGTTGAGTTGCAGAATGCCTTTCTGCTAGAACTTGGGACTGAAGAAGTCGAACTGATTCAGACAACAAATTCTGTGAGCTTGTCTGACTGTTAGTCTCAAGTAACTTGAACACTGCATCAAGACAAGACTTTGGGGTTGTCTCGCTATCTTCAAGATGTTTTGCCTTCTTTGGTGCAATATATGTTGGGTTTGTCTCATAGCCTTCAGCAGACTTGTGCATGCCATCAGGCATATCACCCTGAAACAAAGCAGAGAGATGACAGGTTTTGCACGTGTATAAACAAAGATGATAAACAAAGATGATAACTGTTCTGTCAATTCTATCCAATTTCAAATTAGAAAATAAAAGTATGTTCAAAATATCAATAGCATAATTTGGCATTGTTCATAATGCGGGGAGCTTCACCACACTACTGGATTACCATGTCAACACAACAAGCATAGATGAAGGGCAAAGAAAATCATTGTATCTATTTTGGATAATGTGCATGACATGTTATTCATATCACCAGCCACATCAGTAAGATAAAACAGGAGATGACAAGGTGCAAACGTGGGCTGCTTCACCACACACTGGATTATAGATCCACAAAAACAAGCATACATATAGGGAGTATTAAGTAATGTGCACGGTATGAATAAGGAATTTGGTTTTACAAGTAAAACTTAGAACTTACGGTTCTTACGAACATGCATTTTGGTAGAAACAGCAAACTAAACAGCAGTAAACGATAGGGAGTATGAGCAAATTAAACAGCAGTTGAGGATAAAGGCTTTAGAAGGACCGACTTACATTAACAGTTAACACCGGCTTTATAATGCCCTTCTCCATGGCAAGGGAAGGATAACTCAAGAATTTCAGCACAGAATCTTCTTCATAAGCATTGCCTGTACTCTACATGTTGTAGAGAGTAATTATAGATATGATAATACTGGAAGGGATGGAAGATAATGAAGATAAGATGCAGATTGATGCTACATAATCAACTACCAATCCCTGGAAGGACAAGCGTTACAGGACAAAATGTACTGACAAGAGCAATGGGCTACACTTCTGCACTGGCATTTTCTGTGTATTCTACTTGTTGGTAAGATTAAATATAGATATGATATTTTTTAGTAAATGGTGGGCGAGGGAGATAAGATGCAGAATGCTTCAAAATGAACTGATCCCTCTTCCCATAATACAAGAGTGTTTTGAACACTGGTGTACTATACAAAACGTTCTTATATTATGGGACGAAGGGAGTAGCTGTTAATGTAAGTACAGTGATAGACCACGTTCAGTCCTTACAAGAGGACTGCAGAGCTAAACCTCTTCAAAAGCATTGGGTTGATTCTAAATTTATGTAAGAGTCCAGACGGATCTTATAATGTCCACCAAATGGACGATTACGAGGCTAACATGTGCAGTGATGCTACATAATCAAACAACTATGAAAGTAAGTATGGTCATACAGGGCAAGAGGTACTCACAAGAGCAATGCAGTGTGCAGTATAGTTGCGAGATTCTATGGTCCCTTGAGAACGAATGTTCTTCTGCTAACAATTTTCATACAAGTGAGACATTAAGGCAAATGCAGAAATGTAGTTCAAATTGTGATGTGATATCATAGACAGTACCTTACGCTGCAGTCGAGACCAATGTGTAACAAGATTATTCCAGTCACCGTCGGATAAATGTAGCACCGGAGACTTTACAGAAATTTTGTTCAGAGGCTTGCCATCGAAGTGCGCTTGCCTCAGGTAGGAACGATACTTCATCAACGAGTGCTTGAAAAGCACAACCAACCCTTGCTCGTCATCACAATCCAGTTTGCGCCTCGCCTATTTAAAAGAATGAAATCTTGTGTCTTCTGTCAGCAGAAACATATGCAGTAATGACCATGAATAACATTAGTACATTACTTACGCGTAAGTTGCAAAGGAAGACTAGGAATTGTTCTGTGTCTGCGGTATAATCTTTCCATGAAGGAAAGATGCGCACAAAGTTCCTGACAACAACATAAGCTTCGTCTTCTAAACTGGGAAGAAATGGAACATGGGTCCTATTTGCTGCAATTGGGGCTCTCTCTGGTTCGAAAAGGGATTTGGCAACTGTATTTGGTGTACTCTTTGCTGGAATGGGGGTTTTGCGTCGTACAGCTGGTGCTATGTCAACTGGCATAATCATACTGTTTGCTGCAGTTGGGGTCTGCTGAGTTGGGGCATCAGAAATGACCAATGTAGTAGGGCTAGAGTCTGCTAGAGTTGCGGTATTTTGTGGGTCAGGTGATATTGCAATACACCTAATGGGCTATTTGATTTATCAGGTGCCACTACCTTTTCCAAATACTTTTCTTGTGCTCCTCCACGATCAGCAATCCCCCTCTTCCTTTTGAACGTCTGATACACAAGAACATCATTTGAATGGATAAATATGGTATGATGACAGATGGAATATGTACTGAAAATGGATAGGCAGGGCGTATTCACATACACGATGTGTAAACTAAGCTAATGGTAGTTCAACGAAGTAGAAGCAATGCAAAGCATCAGTTGCAGGATATGTGCGAGCAATGTAACCTTGGAAAAGTTAGAGCAAGTACATTGATGGGTGAATAAGATAGGGCATCTTCCTCTGACTCCTCCACTAGGGAGCTACATTGACTTAGGTCTCCCTCTAGCTCAAAATCACTGTTAGGATCATATTCTGAGCATGAATCTATAGGTGGAGAGTGTTTGCATTGCATTGCATTCAGACTTGATTTCAGTCCCTTAATGCCAAATTTGACAGCCATGGCATTGTTCTGCTTTATTCTTTTCATGCGCGCAAGCTCATAATCATTATGATGCTATTCAGAATCTGAGATTCATGAAAACATAAAAAGTAGTCAGATTATCTATGGAATGCATTGAGGTTTGAACTCGGAGAGTGTCTCCCTATAAACCCCTGCATATGCAAAGTTCACCTCCCCAACCGTGCTGACCAGACCACACACAGAGATACACACCCGAGCGGCAAACATGCATTTTCGAAACTAATTTAGGAACATTTAGCTGACCAATTAAACAACTCTATTTTAATAATATTAGATTCATATTTGAACAACTAAGCTTGTTTAGCTTGATGGGTGGAGCAGTGTTATTATGACACAAAGCATGTATTCTGATCATATAGTGATCATAAAAGGGGGAAACTCTAAGCATATATTTTTTAGCAAAAGAGGGTTTCCCCTCTGATTTCTATTAAAGAAACCACCAGGAAACCAACGTGATCAATTAAACCCTAAGCATGATCAATTAAACCGTATTATGGCTGTGCCATGGCAGATTTGAAGCTGCAAACCGGAGAAATGATATTTAGCATCCATTGTTTGCTTCGAACTAAGAACTAAATTCTAAGAGCTGAAAGGAAAGTAGAGTAACCAAGTTAAGATCTATTTTCTGGTTGAGATCAAAAATTTGAGGAGATATGAAGTACCACCTCTCTTGCGGTGCCGTGTAGGCACCGGGGGTGCGATGGCTGTCGGTGGCGTTGAAGCAGATCTGCAACGGTAGACGGGTGCATCGGGGGATAAGTCGCGTTGTGGTGGAAGAGAAGGTCGTGTGAGCGGCCCCGACAAAGAGGACGACGGTGCCGATGAAGCGAGAGGACACGATGCAAGGCTATTGGTCCGTCGCCATGGATGAGAAATGTCCATCTCTAGCAGTGGACGACGCGGTCTTGGTAGGCGCTCCGGCATGGTGGAGGACGGTGGCGATGGATGTGGTGGAGGACGGCGGCGATGGATGGGGTGGCGGACGGAGGCTGGTGTGGGAATGGGGTGTTCTAGCGCGGACGGTGTATGAATGGGAACATGGAGGGAGAGGTACGGGGAACCATGTTTTTGGGACGCGCCTATCTGGAATACGGGAAAGTTACGAACTTATCCCCCGTTTCAAATTTGGACGTCTCGTCGGTTGGGGATAGGACGGTAATCTCGCATCTCCCAAATATTTGCCGGTAACTATTTCGGGCGAGGAGAGGGTGTTTAGCCGCCCACGGTTGGCGCCCACGGTGTAGGAACGGGGCTGACAGGTAGGGCGGTTGTGTCACGTCTGATGGAAGTTACACATCTGCCCCTATTTAAAATATTAGCCTACATCTATTTCGGACGAGGAGAGGGTGTTTTGCCGCTCATCGTGTATGAATGGGGAATGGAGGGAGAAACAGTGGTCTTTCGGACGATCTTGAATCAAATGAGTTTTGCCGCCCATGTTTGACGCCCACCGTGTCGGAATGGTCTCAGAGGCGGTCGTGTCACGTCTAATTGAAGTTACTAACCTACCCCTATTTAGAGTAGTGGAAATCGGGCCGATGGATTGTCTGTGTAATGGGTAGGCAGTAATTTCCATCTCCCAAACACTTGGCTTCGGGCAGCCGATGTGGGAGTGGACATTTTGCTGTTTCTTTCGAATTTTGGGACAATAAGCATCCACGTTTACCCTGGCAACTAAATTCGAATCCATTTTGTATTCCTATATGAATCTTTATAAATCATTCTATGTGTTTTTATATATCTTCAAAAGGACAACAAAGATGTATTCCACTGTCATATATGAATATGGTTTACAAATGCCGATACTCAAATTCAGAAACTAGAATCCAGTTTAAGGTGAATTCAAATGTTTGGAACACTTCATGTCCAACTCAAATGTCACACGCAGCATAATGTGTACTCCCATTTAGATATGTACAGAAGCGATGTATCAAGATTCAAATACCGAGTCAATCAACCAAGAATGTACGGAACTAACAGACATATAAACACTTATAGAGTATATGGATCAATAATATCAACTAACATACATAAGCCAGGCCGCTGTATTTTTTTTGGGCTACAACAACATCCTTTTTTTAGCCAGCATCTTGGCCCTTTCCGATGCGTGCCACTTATGGTCCATCTATACTACTATTGTTGAATGCACATTCAGCCCGATTGGCATATTTGTAGGTCTGGCATAGCAATCCAAATGAAATGTCTCCGAATCTTATCAATTAATACAGACTTGTGCTCAAATAAAATTACAAACAAAAAAACAAAAAAACAATTATTACATGATCTCTAAAACAAATGGTTTGATTGATTACATGAACAAACAACACAAAGGTTATTCAACTATGGAAAGAACATTTCACCTATGATTTACCAAGTAGGAATTTAATTTCGTTTTTTCCTTCAGGACCTTAACAATCTGGTCAGTCTCAGCTTGCTTTGTTTTGAAATCCACCATATATTTAATGGTTGTCTTGAGTACTGCTTGTGATTGTGCTGTTTGCTTCCTCAACATGTCAACTTCATCTCTAAGTGCAGAAGAAGAATCTCTTTCTACCACTAGTTTAGCCTCTAGAGCATCAGCAGTTGGCAATTCATAATGCACGATTGGGCTGGTGCCACTGCTGTGGGATGATGCAACGTCCATGGGGACCTCGCTCTTTGATCTTGGGCTAACCTGTTTTGCCATTAAAGTTCCGATTGGATTCAAAAAAGTTGAAGTTAGCAAAACATCTGAACTGGGAGTTATAACGGCAAACCAGTTAAACAAACAAGGAATTAAAGAGTTTCAATTGGATCCTGAAAAGTAGTTATTAACATCATTGTAACCCGCTGTTGCAGCAGCAAAGCAGTTAAACAAACAAGTAGATATTTAAGTTAAGGCAAACAGGTAATTCTTAACAGTAAGTATCAAACACATAGATTGGCGCAGTCTACAATATGATTAACAGGCTGTGCCATTATGTAATCAGTAGCAAACTAAATTAAGCCAAGCAACGCAATTGAACAATTTTGCAATAAGTGGCTAACTAAAATTCCGAGAAGCAGGTAACTGAACTTACGCTAGTTCTTTGTACATGCACACTGCAACTTCTTTTTCGCTTACAAGGTTGTACGAAGGATTCCATGGCATCAATTGCTTGGATACGCAGTCCCAATACTTCTTTCTTCCCACACTGCATGGGTAAGTCGAATGGTTAATCTGGTAAGATGGTGCGTCCTTGATATGTTATATGAGGACGTGTAGTCAGCCTAGTTGTAGCCAAACGCATCACACTGGCTTTTACTGTATATTTCATGCGATTACTTTTGGCTTATCGAGATCTAAGCAATCTACAATAGGATGAAAAGACTGGCATCCTTCACATTATTGGCGAACTCAGATCATAGAAACAAGCAATTCAACCATTTTGTGGGTAAATCAAAAGAGCCATTGTAATATTTTTCACTATCCAATCATACACGCAAAAAGGGGCGACGCCACCATAGGGGCTTGTATGGGCGGCCGCCTCAGGTGGCTGGAAAGTGTGCACCTAGTTTGAGTCGTCCAGGTTGGCCCACGCTAGTTTTGTTCGTCCCAACGCACGAGCAGGCAATGTAAAAAATGAAGAAAAATGTTTCAATTTGGATGGGCCAATAACATAAGTGCAAGGCAGGCCCTATAGTAGGCTCGTGGCCCAAACGAGCGCCTCCCATATCGATCGACAGCAGGAAAAATCCCAATTCATTTGCTCCAGCCTCCAGTTTGGTTCGCTCCTAACCTAGCCGCCGCTGGACAGACCGACACAACACTTCCTCGCGCCCTCGTTGGAGGGCGGTCGCCGGGCTTCAAGCGAACGGAAGGACAAGAAGATGAAGATCCAACCCTGGGTGTAGCTTGCGTGGGAGGCAGCGGTGGCAGGACGGGCATGGCATCGAGCTTGCGCAAACGGACAGTCGCAGCTTGCAAGAGTAGCATGCGCAACGAGCAGGTACATCACATCCCTGATTATATCTAATTCAACTCTTCAATTTCTGGACAATAGTTAAACCTGACGGTGTTGTAAAACTGCTTGTATGTAGGGAATCTATGAGAAAATGAAACCAATTTCTACTTATTTTATAACTCCCCCAATCAATACTGAACTGACTGAATCTGATGTATCTAATCAAGTTTCCGGTGCAAACATACAAGCTCATGTTGTTCTTGAGCCTGAAGTGTCTAATGAACAGACTGCTAATGAAGGATTTGATGCAAACATTTTACATGCTCCTGGTGATGAACATATAGTGTCTAATGAGGGATCTAATGCAAGCATTTTGCAAGCTCATTGAAGGATTTAGTGTCTAATGATGATCTACTATGTTGAGAGAGACAGAGATTTGTAGGCATTAATGATAAGCAAATTATAGTGCATTTTCATAGCTTGAGGAAACGTCGAGGCCATCTACCAGAAAGTCCCCGTATCATGACAACATAGCATAAGTACTTTTCTAATCTGTTGTTTGAAACTATTGGCATACTTGTGCAGGATAGATATATTGATATGCAGTTTGCGCACAGGTTATACGTGCAATTACACTTCGATATTTTCAGCCAGAGAACAAATAATTCAAGCAGGTACAGACCATGTTTGTAGTCCTTGTACACCATGTTGCATTTTGTGTTTTTTGGTGCTTGCATCATTTAGTGTTTATAATCTGAACTACTTTGGATCATTAGATGGTTTTCAAAGTGCATGTAGCTTCACATTTCTCAAGTTATGTTGATTTCCGGAGTGCAAGTGCCTTCGTATTTTTTAAGTTAAATGTTCGCCCCTGGTAACTTGAATTCGTGGATCAGCCACTGCACACAAATCATACACGAATGCCAGTACGAATTAAATGAAATGCAGGGACTTACGCTAGCTCGTTGTACAGGCTCACTGCAGCTCTGCTTGCGCTTGGGATGTTCCATGTACAAGTCCATGTTACCACTTGATTGGATGTGCAGGCCTTGTGCTCCTTGCATCCCCCTTTGCATTTTTGACACAGCGAATGGTTGATCAAATAAGAAGAATCGACCTTGATGTTGTACTGGAGGACATATACTTACAAGGTTATACGGGTGTGCAGGATGTGTACCAGATCCCGTAGCGCCATCATGCTTCGCTAAAATAAGGATTTGCTTGTTTCATATGATATCTCCAGAAGAAATAAGAGTTAAGGTCAGAGTTGCATAGGCGTGTAAGCTAAGAGAGCAGTGAAAGGATATCCAAACATTGTCGGAACAGTGCACAAGGGAGTGATGTGTGGATACCTAGTTCAGGCCGGCGTTTGGGCATGCTCGCCTAGCTAGAGTGCGGGTCACTTCAGAGCCGTTGAGGGTGATGCGCTGGCGTTGGCTGGCCGCGCACGGATGCTGATCTTGAGTGGCAGCGGAGCGCTACGATGCGGTGGACGAGACCGTTGGTGAATCCCCAACGGCCTCGGGGGGCGGAGGTGCGATGATGTGCTCGGTGAAGTAGCCCCGGTGAGCTGGGAGACGGCGTCGGTGAAGCGCACCTGATGCGGTGGAACTCGGTGTCTGTGAGGCATGTTGGTTGCGGTGGACGACTTTGTCGGTGGACCACCCGATGCGGTGGACGAGGGCGTAGATGAGGTAGCTCCGGTGCGGTGGTGAAGCGCGACCGTCGTCTTCGTCGTCATCGTCCGGCACAGAAGTGGGGAACGGTGGGGAAAGAGACGAGACGAGGGGCGATTCGAGGGTTGGCGGCGAATTAGGGATTTGAGCAATCTGGGTGCGGAAGGGGACGGTGGAGAAGAGAGATTTTTCAGGGCTGTAATTGGGGCCGCCAGATATTTCAATCCGAAACGTGGAAGCGCGAACTTATATTGTCGTCGTCCTTTTTTTTGGGGGGGAGGGGGGTGGGTGGCCTGGGTCCTACGCGTCCGTCCGACACACGCAACCACCCCGACAGGACTATGCTTCGGTGCCTTAAGGCACCTGCCTTTGTGTCCATGACATATGGGCCCAACAGGTGGCTAGCCCACATGTCAGTGACCCAAAGGCAGTTGCCTTTAAGGCACCAAAGCGGCGTCCACCCTGACACAACCCTGGTTTGCCTGGTGCGCCTACATTTGAGAATGCAAACGAATCTTCTTTCATTTGCAAACGAATCTGTATGTATTACCATGCCCATGTTTTCCTTGCAATAATAAGTCATTCGAAACGAGATACTCCATCCGTTCACTTTTGTAAGTCGTTTCAGACAACTTAAAATGAACTGTTTTGCACTTTGTCTGAAATGTCTTCAAGGTCTTATAAAAGTGAACGGAGGGAGTACTATAAATTAATTAATGAGGAGTTATTTGAAAAAAAATCAAAACGGTACCCACGCTAACGTGGATTCGAGTGTGTGTCACATAATTAGTTATTTGAATTAGAGTGTGTGTCACGTTGTTAGTTATTTGAATTAGAGTGTTTGTCATGTAGCGATCTCCAATTCTAACGTGGATTTCGCATTTCACTGTATCCACGCTACTTTTTTAAATACAAATTCATATGTATATGATGAACACCATGGTAGTGAGAAAACTTTTGGATGGATTCAAACATATGACCTACAAAATAGCACAACAAACTGAGTCAATGTCAACTTTTCGAAACTTAGTATGGCACGAATTCGAAATAATTACCCGTATGCCTAGTCCTCGGTTCAAATCTTACAATGTACACCAAATTGAAACATCGATATTAAGTCTCGTACTATGTACATTCAAATGTTGTTTTTAGCCCCCCCCCCCCCCGCACAAACCCTACATACTTCCTGTATCGGTCAATCTTCCTCTCCTAACCACCTTAGGAAGCTATCGGTTTCCAACAGACGTTCATTCTTTCTCTCCATGTTTCGATCTCTTAGTCTTTCAACTACACAACCCCTTTTTCCACTCTGTTACCAAATGTATTTACCTCACGCACCCGCCATTGCACCCCATGCCGAGCTCTCTCTCCCCCCCTCTCCCTCTCACCCTCTTGCGCTAAATACATGCATTGCCTATCTAGCCCCCCAACCTCTCGTGCATGCGCACGCACGCACGTTGTATATCTAGGTCACTCCCTCGAGACCGTCTCACTCTTTCTTCCACACGGCGGGCCACACTCGCTCAATCTCGCTCTCTTTATCTGAGTCTCGCTTAACCTCGTTTTCTTTCACACACAAATGATACATCTCCCTGTTCGGGCCTCGATCGACACACTCTATACTCTCTCACGCAGATTGTCTATCTTGGTCAGTCCATCCAAGCCGCCACCACTCTTTCGACCTCATGGTGGGCCACGCTCACTCAATCTCTCTCTCTCTCCGTATGTCTCGATTGACCTCGCTCTTTCTCGGACAAAAACGATATATCACCATGTTGAGCCCAATTCGACCTATTCACATTGTATACTCTCTCACGCACATCGTCTATCTAGGTCACTCTCTCCAACCCGTCTCACTCTTTCGATCGCACGGCGACCCTATGTGATCGGTTGACCTTGCTTCCTCTCACACACAAAATATATCTACACGTCTGTGACTGGATCATCGCTCAAGCTCTATCTTACAGCCATCACCCTTGCTAAAAAGCTCAATCGGACAATATCTCTCCAGAGCACATATATTTGTTCAATGAATGTCGGACCACACTCACTTTGTCTCTCTATCTATATGTCTCTTGATCGACCTCACTTTCTCACACCATATCTTCCACGCGTTGAAGCTACTACCTCTCCATCCCTCGCAAAGCCGAAGCTATTTACATTGCGAGGGGCACTCCAACCTTGGATTAATTTGTGTAGGCATTTATTCCGGTCGGTTTAGATTATATTTTCGTAGCATGCGGCCCACAACTACTCCAATCACCGTAGCGGGTAATTAAGCTATGGGGAGCACCTAATATGAGCACCGGGGAGCTGTTGGATTGAAGATGCAGTGGCACACACGAGGCCTGAATGTTTTATTTGCAAAAAAACCTTTGGAGAGTTAGGAAATTGCGCATAATTACAAAGACTACTCCCAAGCCATTGGATCTCACTTCCAACGGTGTAAAAACTCGTATCACCATAGTATCTAAGCTGCAGGGTGGATGTGATATTCTATGCCGCTGTCATTTTTGTTCGTAAACTTGCAAAAAACATGTAACTCGTGCCGTTACTTGTCTAACCACGCAAAGTGTTTGTTCAAAAAAACCATCCTACACTGAAATATCGGAACAACACACGGGGGTCCCACTTGTCATTAATCAAATTTGGACCTAAAACTAACAAATTTGAAAGACGAGATTCGACCTGGCAACCTGGACTACAAAGCCTAAGTCGATAGCCTGAAAAAACGAACGGTTGTTGGCTTTGTCCCATAACTTGATTTTATACAGTACTTGCGTTGAGTAGAGTAGAGGGAGTGCCTCGTCAACATGTGCATGACCGTTATCTCACTTACTGGTGGGTCCCAGGTCTGCGATCTCAATCTCTCTTCTCTCCATCGTCTAACCTTTGCACGGGCACACATGAAGAGCGGCGCTAGCTTGCCGTGGTGTTATTACAACTAAAAAAAACTTGGAAAATAGAAGAATCGCCTAGAACAAGAGACGTTGTGGCTGGTCGAGATGGAGCTAACCACATCTATCCTCTGTGCCACGTTTGAATGATGAAGCTGTGTGGCTAGTGGGGTGTTTTCAACCGACTGGCCGGGTCCCCAGGTCGAACCATAGATACTCTACAACGTCTGATACAGTATATTTTTACACGCACATTTTTCCTCCGTGCCGAGACATGGCACACCCTACCGCACGGTTTCGGGATCCTCCCGGGTGGTGCACGCATATATTCTTCCTGACGTGGGACGCCCTACCGCGCGTTTTCTGGGTCCTCCTCGGTCGTAGCGCCGAAGCAAGTAAATGAGTTGTCAAATCATGAAAGACCACCTTTCCTGCCGAGTACATCAGTGAAGCACGGTGGCTAGCTAGTTGGGCTAGTTCGACCGATTAGCTAGGCCGCCGCCACATTTGTTTTTTCACCGCTTTTTTATCTACTTGCCGACAGGTAAATTTAAATATCCACCACGGCGTTGCTCTGGTGTTTGGGTGCAGCAGGATTTTTAATTTTTTGATTGATAGGAGCAGGCGCGGTAGGATTTTTAACTTTTTGATTGACGGGAGCAGGCGCGGTAGCAAGTAGTCACGATGACTCCGCCTGTACCCACAGCTCCCTGATGTGAGAAGTCATCGACTGGTGTTTTACCATGGTGAAAACCAAAAGATTCCCCGCTCCCTCCGCCTTCCCGTAGATTGCATTGCCTTTCAGCCGTTTCGCCCCCTTTGCTTCCTCTCCCCATTGCTTCTACCTGGTGCCATGGCGGCGCAGTAGATCACGGAGTCCGAGGTGAGGCTCCTGACACAGGAGCTTCATGCCAAGGATGCAGAGCTCAGGGCCAAGGATGTGGAGCTCCGTGAGCTCAAGGCGGAGAGGAGTGCCATGCTCCTCCATTATGTGCGGGAGTTCACGGAGCTTCAAAAGCGGTAGGCGTCCACCACAAAGATGCTCGAGGCGTCAGCGGCGTTGCTGCAGAAAGCGGGAGATATGATAGGCTGTCAGGGGAGCCGGCTAGAGCGCGAGCGGGCCGATCGTGACGAGGTCCAGTATCGCCTCAGCCACTTGGTGCACCAAGTTTCCACGCACGTGTTGCGGCTGTGTGATGCCTACCGTCATGCCAGCACGACGATGCCGGCTGTCGGGCTAAACCCTCTGCATGGGCATGTCCATGTCTCGGCGCAACATGACCGTTGGATCAAACTCAGACGGTGCAGATCAGTCACTGTAGCACAAAGCGTGTGGGTGTGTTTGGTTGCATTCTCATCTCAACATAGTTGTTTCCTCTTGGTGTATTTTTATCAACCTACTAGTGTGGACTCATGCACCCTTCATGCACTCTGCCAAACACCCAAAAGTGGGTCGAGAAGGGAACTTTTGCTCCCATCCCATGCACCCTTCATACACCCTGCCTAACACTATTCGTGCTTCATGTGGTTCATGTTTCATGGAGTACTGTAGCACCGTACTCTCCGTGCGTTGTGGACCTAGTTCTGTTAACATTGATCTCACCGTCCATTCTCGACCGGACAGTCGAAAAAGCGGTACTATGTTACATATAGGAGTAGTTGACATGCGCACAACATCATTTGTTATCGTCATATCTTACTACACTAGCAACAAGATTGTGTAGTACTGATGTATGAACCACTGCACATGCCTAGTAGTAGGAGCACTGTGTATGTTCAAGTGGCTGCCGTGTTTTGCACTCCTCCGTCGTAAGAGTGGAAACGCTTGCTGTAATCATTTTTTTCTTCTGAAAAACAGTGGACACGCTCTACCATGCGGATCCTCCTCCAGCCATGCACTAAATTACTCACTTTCGCCGACGTGTGGGATGGCCAGCATCGGGGTCCACCAACCATGCACTAAATTACTCCGTAGTAGAGTGATGGTAGACTACCCGGATCGAAGCGCCGCAGTAATGCACAATGAGCCGTCAAATCACAAAACCCCCTCCTTTCCAGCAGTAAGTTGGACGGACGAAGCAACCATCATTTCACTCTTCTCTCTCAGCTTCGTCTCTACCCAACCCTCGCTTCTGCCTCATCTTTTTCCTCATTTCTTCAAGAAAACCCCGACCTGCTTCTGCCATTGTTCTTCTTTCCCAAAGAAGGAAAGGTGAGCGCATCAATGGTGTTGATTCTGGCCAAGGCCCGGTCTTGCAACCCCAAGACTGATCCTATAACTCCCTCTCTTTTCTTCTTTTGGGTTTGTGATTATGGTTTCTTTTCTTTTATTTCTATTTGACAGTTTCTTGATGGACGCTGGAGCACCGGCCAAAGTGATGTCTATGGCTCCGGCCAAAACCGTCGAGGCTCATGGTACGAAGAAGCACAAGCACCCCGCCGAGACTACCGTAGACAAGCTCAAATCCATCGCCCTGTCCAAGCCCCCCTCTTCGGGATCCCTCATTAAGCAAGTCCAGGTAATATCTCTTCTTGATGATATTTTTCTCAATCTTGATCATCTTTTTCATCTAACATGCAGTACTAGTAGTACAACTTTCTGGGTGATCTTGCATGTGATTTTTGTGTGCCAAATGATGGTTCTAAATTCCTCTTTTGACCAAAACATGCGAGAGGTTGACACTGATTTCTTATAGATTACTTTCAACTAGTACTTTATGAACATCAATGCTATCTTTTAAGAGGGTATATTTGCCTCAGTGACTTGTGTTATGGATATTGCATGTAATCCCTCTGCTCTCATGCCTTTGAAGACATGTCCTAGTGTCTTTGTTCACTCATTTCTGTGCGTATATGTAGTCATATATGGAGTATAATATCGAAAATCATCTTATATTTCTGAATGGAGGTAGTAATAAAATATGGTTTCTGTTTGAATTAGAACCAGGTCCGCGGTGGAGATGAAGTTCTCAAAGTCATGCCTTGTGAACTGGAAGACCTGATGATGAGTTCTACTGCTAAACTATCCAGCTGTTGTGTCCTTGTCGCCACGTGTCCTGGACTAGTGTTTTCCTGTAGCATTGTTGTCAGGCGTGTTCTCGAGGCTGTACTTGACCACAACAATTTCCTGGCTGTGCCTTCGATTACGAAGGGTGTGGTTCTTGTAAAGCTTCCCAACAAATCTGATGCGGCCTGTCTTCATCATCATGTTTATGAGTGGAAAGACCACTCTGTTAGGTTCTCCAAGGTTGACAAGATGGTGATGGTGCATGTAGACATCTCACCCGAAGTCCATGGCCTAGTCAGTTATGCGAGGTTCATCCCGTAGGTCAGTGGCAAAAAATAGTCTGCAGAGTTTAGTTAGTGCAACTTTGCTTGTCTGTAGTAAGTACTATTGTTCAGTACTTGATTTGTGTTTGTGAACCCTGTATTGTTTATTAGTACTGCCGCTTTTGGTGTGTGGTCAGTCCTGAGAACGGTCTATGGTAATGTCTGTCCACTCAATTCAGTCTGTATATTTTGAAGTATCCATATCATATTTTTTGTGAGGACGGTCTATCAATTATGGTTACACTCTAATATCTGTATGCATTGCAGGGTTTATCGCACCCACCAGGATTTCCAGCCCCATGGATGTTCGGTCCATACGATTTGTCACGACCTTTGGACTATCCTGCTTGTGGGAGTAGGCGGGGCCCCTGCATGCCACACGTAGCTGAACAATCAATCTTCTGTTTAGTACTTCAACATAGTGATTTCCTGGTAAGGATTCACTCGTGTCACATCAAGTAAATCTTATTGATTTACTGTCTAAATCTTATTGATTTAATGCCATGTTTTCTTTCTTTTCCTGCAATTTTACGATGCAGGTTTTGCCATGTGACATTCATCACAGAATAAACTGTTTGGTTTGCTCTACGATGGCTATTTTTGCAGGTTTCACTTCTTATGTCGTGTCAGTAACGAAGGCACTGTCCGTCACTTATATTACTGGAAAAAATTGGATCAGTCAGTTGTGTGAGTACAAGCTGAATCCCTATGATGAACTGCAGTTTGGTTTGACAAAAACGCCACAATTAGTCCTTCTCGCGTTTAAAAGAAATGAAGAAAGAGATTGGATCACGGTCACGGATCCTAGTCAAGTTAGAAAGCTGATCATAGCAGACCATACACGATCGCCGCTGTCTCACACAGATCGAGCACTGACAGTTGCTTTAGCACTGACAGTGGCAGCAGCTCAGTCTGATCCAGCTGAGGATTGGGCACCGACCGTGTCAGCGGATCAGTCTGATCTACCAAAGGATCGGGCATCAACACCGGCACCTGCTCCGACACCGGCACCAGCTCTACAAGGAGCACCATCTCCGGCAGCAGCAGCGGCTTCGGCACCTGCACCAACACTTGCACTTGCATCTGCTCTGGCCCGTGCAGTTGCACCGGCAACAGACTGGGCTGCAGTTCACACTTCATATACCAAAGTCCTTACAAAAACCGACATGTCCACCTTCTTGGTAAGCATTGGCCGCCCAAGTGCTTCGTTCTTTTTCTTTCCATGTTGTTTCACATGATTCACTGTGTTGATCTAACTTTTGGGTATGTCTTCTTGTCTGCAAACAGAGAATTCCTAGAGCAACGAGGGAGTCGTTCAACAATCCGGGCGACCGCGGCCAAGTTTCTCTTACCATGCGCAGCCTTGGTGTGAATGAACCTGCTCAATATATCGTAAGTACAAAGGATGGTCGCATCATGATTGATGCTAAAGGATGGCCAAGGTTCAAATCTAAACCATATCTTGCGGTAGGGGATGATGTCAAAATCGAACTTTCTCGGCAAGGAGAGCTGGTCCAAATCAACTTTGAAATTCTTCAGTAGCAGCACACAACTGCCTAACTGATCTATCCTCCGAGAGATTTTGATGTAATAATCTGGCATGGTGAAACAAGTGTCCTATGTGTATAAGTAGTACGATAGTATTATTTATCACATGGTATATCGTTGATAGAATTGCAACTCTGATTGCTGGTTAGGAACTGTCGTTCAATTTCATTCCAACAGCTGCCGTGCTTTATTCAATTTTGTGTATTCGCCTTGCGACATCATCTAAAACCAGCGCCGTACCGATCGCTTGCAATATGAAAAGAGTTGAGGTAGAACACATGGGCCCCCAAACATGCAGGGTCGGCCTGCGGCCCAAAGTCCAGAACCTGGTTTCGAGAAGCACTAGCCCAGTGCAGAAGTGGCGTCCTCCTCCTGCTGTGGGTTGGGCGAAGATGAATGTTGATGTTGCGTTATCTCGCAATGGTGAAAGGGGAGCCCTGGCAGTTGTGAGCCGGGATCATACAGGCTTCTTCCTTGGAGCATCGGCACTGGTGTGCGAAAGTGTTACTGATCCAGAGATCCTAGAGGCAATGGCATGTTGCGAGAGGCTATCTCTGGCTCTTGACTTAAACCTGCAACAAGTTCATATTAGCACCGATTGTTCAGCAACAGTCAATCATATCAGAGAGGCATACTTGGGGATGAAGAAGAATATGTTCCAAACCATGGAGATCATACATGAAAAACGCGAGTGTAATGTTGAAGCGCATGTGCTCGCAAAAGCTGCTACTTCTTTGCCATGTGGACACCATCTTTGGCTCACAAGAACCCCCGAAATTATTCGTATACCTATGATTGTTAATCTTCAATAAAGCAGCTTTTATCCCTCAAAAAAAAACATCTGAGTATTATATTCTCAGCTGAACCCCCATAATGCCCATGCGTTGCAGAGGGAGTATTTTTCTCCGCAAGGTGAGCCTGTGATATAAAAGATTTGTATATTTCTTTACAGAGGGAGTATCTCTCTCTCAAAATATATATTTATGTGTAACTAGTTACTCCTGTCTTTCTACTTCCTTTCGCTGATATGTGGGGCAACCGGCAACGGGGTCCATGTGCCATATGCACAAATTAGAGAGCACAACTTCACGGTAGACACACCCCGGTCATAGCGCCGCAGTAATGCCCAATGAGCCGTCAAATCACAACCCCCCCTTTCCAGCTTTAGAAGTAAGCTGGACGGACGAAGCGGCAATATTTCACTGGGCCTGAATCCCTTTCTCCCTCGTCTGCTTGTTCAGAGAAAACCCCCTCTCGGCGATTGCATAGGGTTTTCTCATGGAGAACCAGGTACGAATTCTTCATCCATCCCTGATAAACCCAAGTCCCTTGGTCGCAGGTAATCCTAGGATGGCAGCTACCGCCGTTGATGCATTTTTCTTCCTACTGAATCTAGCGTGTTTCATTTGCAGTGCCCAAAGTGCAAGTACCCTACAGGTTTCTGCACCCTCGGCGAGACGCCACACTTCTTCCTTCTCATCCTAACACATCATTTTGAAACGCACACAGTATGTTCCTAGAATCCTCTTTTCTATCCGGGAGGGTGGGGTTTTTTTGAACATGCTGTGTTCTCATATTATTTTTCCTGCAGTGTATTATTTGCTCTGCCAGAACACACGTACTCAAGATGCTCGGCCTTGCCATAACTGAATACACTAGTTTAATGGTCACAGTGAAGACAAGCCATGGATATAAGTTCCGAGTTGGGTTCATGAACCAAGAAGATCGCTGCTTTTTTTATGGACGAACTTGGATAAACTTTCTCAAGTGTTACGGACTGAAAGTTGGTGCACGAATGTTGATGGAAATAGCAGAACCTGGTCTCATCTTCACTGCGATCTTCCACCCCGACGTCGTTCCAATTGTTCATCCATGTTAGTTTTGTATCTGGTTCTTTCTTGTTGCCTCGATTACTTCTTAATCCACCTATTCTGTCTAACTAATCACAATTTAACTTTAGAAGTAGCAACGAATCTCTCATCAAGATGCTACTTCTAACTAATATTTTCTTATAATTGGTGGCACGTGTAGGTTTTTTCAGAGTAAAGCAGTCTGCTCGTTTGTTACTCTGTAATAACTCGGCTGATACTAATGGCACTGAAGTTGGCTGGATCGACATCCACAAGTTCCTACACTTTATTGATCGTCTTGAGGTCCTTGTGGGGCATTTCAATGGTGGAAGGCCACGTGGGATATGTGTGCCACTGTTGCACTTGTTGAATAGGTCCAACTGTGTTGAGAAACTTATGGTACGAGCTGTTTTTTGTTATATATGTTGTTCATAAACTATTGCTTATACATAGTTTTACAGCTGTGATCTTCTTGAAACAAGAACTGCCAAGTTCTATTGTTCCTATATAGATGCCTGACCATGGTCGGGTCAGACTTGCGCTTGGTCACAACATGATGTTTATGTCGACCTACTCAATTCCCCTTGGAGGTGAAAAGATACTTATTCATGGGTGGTCTCAAATAATGAAGGCCCGTCCATCTTGGAGAATAGGACAGAAGATTATGTTCATGCTTTTCCATGGCTCTAAAGAGAATATCCTGTTTATTGACCACGTTGCGAGATGAAGCCGCTTTCAGAAGGTTGTGGATGCGCGGGGTGGCGCCTGGGCCTTGTCCTGGGGCTTGGCGGCCTCACCCTTGGTTAACTGTAGGCAAAGTAGCACTGTTCGAGGCGTGCTTTGTACGGTTGAACCTGTATAAGTACTCATACTGCTTTCAGCTTTGGTTGTTAAGTGCCCCTGCTGGTTTCAGTTAAGGTTGTTAAGTACTACAGTCTGTCGTGTTTCTTTAGTCCTGTCTTCCTCCAGCCGCCAAAACCAAACCAGCGCCGGCGGGGCCGCCTGCTTCCGCCTCCCACGGCTGGCTGCGCCTCAGCGCACGCATCGCCGCCCCACCATCTCCTAAATTGTTAACGCCGACGTCCTCCGCGTGCTTTGGTGCGCTTGCCGCGGCGCCGCCCTCTCGCGTTGTCAACATGGTCAACAAACAACAGGAATCGGCAGAAGTACGTGGAGAGGATGATAGTAGGGGCCCACCACGTCAGCATATGAAAAAAATGCTTCCTCCTAGTGTTTTCCTGACATCTGGGACCCACGACATTGGGAGCGTATATAGTCAATAGACAACAAAACAGCACGAGATCGGCTGACACCTGGGACGTAGCTACTCGAGCAGTATTTTTTTTGTTTGGTATTGTTGAGACGGAGCAGGGTTTGAACTAGGCTGTGGCCTGTCTAGCCCAGGCTTATATTTTATGTTCACCATGTGACCAGCCCAACTATTTTTTCTTTGTGAAAATGAGCCCAGTTTATTTTTTCTGAAGAATACCCAATCCAGGCCTACTTATTTTTCTACGCCCTGATGGGCTGCAACTCTTTCAAGATGCCAGAAAATCTTGAAAGTAATATGAAATGGGTTGTAAATATAAAAACAGATGACAAATTGGCAATTACTTTATAATTTCTGAATTTTATTACATTTTCAGATTCCTATTTCACTGGGCATTAACCTAATTTAAATATATCTTCAAAGTACTTTAAATCTGGCTGGACATTTTGGTATTAAAAATAGTTTGGAACCCACAGAAATATGTGAAATTGGCCCTGGCCAACAAAAAAAATGACTGCAATAAATTGCATAAGAAGTTGCCTTGAGCTATATATAAATTATTAAAAAAAGAGGGAGAGGTCTGACTTGTGGGCCTGTTTAGTTGACGCGTATGCAAGATTTTTTTAGTTATTATATACGTCAACAAACGATTCTAGCAGACGTAACCATTGGATGTCAATCCAACGGCCGTCGTGTTTCTTCAATCTCTGATCTTCTTGCTCCAGCCGCCAAAGCAGCGTCGGCGGGACCGCCTACTCCTGCCTCCCGTGGTCGGCTATGCTGCCGCGCAAGCCTCAGCGCCCCTACTACTCCCACCGCTGGCTAGGGCATCCCTCTACTCACCCACACCCCCTGTTATTCTCCGCGTGGGCATCCACTGCCGCATCTTCCCCGGCTCCGCGTTGTCCCCTTCCTATGCCTCATCGTCGTCCACCGCCGTGGTGCTCTCGGCGCGGCGTGGTCAATGTTGTCAATGACCGACTTCCATCGGAAGAGTACTGTACGTGGAGAGGCTGACAGCTGGGTCCACGGCAGCCGCAAGGAAGTGACTCCTTATTACGTGCAAAATAATTATTCCTCCACCTGACAGCGGGAACCCACCGGATGGGCCACCAGTATTTTTTGAAAAAAATCGTTTCCCCTAACTGCTGGGACCCACCGGACGGGCCACCGTATTTCGTGAAAAAAACGTTCCCCCCGCTGTCAGCTCGGACCCACCGGAAATGCCTCCTTATAACGCACAAAAAAATGAATACTCCCCCGGCTAGCTGGGACCCAACTTGGTGGGAGGCTGACTTGTGGGCCTACTAAGTTGACGGGGACAAAGGGCTTTGTTAACTTAGTCAATATGAACGATTCTAGCTCCAGTGACCGTACGATGTCCATCCAACGGCCGTAGTGCTTCTTCAACCTCCGGTCTTCTTGCTCCAGCCGCCCAAAGCAGCGCCGGTCGTGCCGCATGCTCCTGCCTCCCATGGCCGGCTATGCTGCCGCGGAGGCGTCACCGCCCCCTACTATTCCCACCGCTGGCAGGCCCTGCGGCGACGGCAGCCTCACACCGCAGCCGAACCAGTGAACCCTCGTACTCCTCTCCGCGCGGGCTTCCACTGCCGTGTCTTCCCTGGCTCCACGTCGTCCCCTTCCTAGGCCTCACCGTCATCCACCGCTGTGGTGCTCTCGATGCGGCGTGGTCAATGTGGTCAACGACCGACTTCTATCGGAAGAGTACTGTGCGTGGAGACGCTGACAGCTGGGTCCACGGCCGTAGCAAGGAAGTGCCTCCTTATTACGCGCAAAATAATTATTCCTCCACCTGGCAGCGGGGACCCACCGGACGGGCCACCGTATTTCGCGAAAAAAACATTTACCCCTGACTGCTGGGACCCACCAGCTACATCTTTGCACGCAAGGAAGTGCCTGACAGTCGGGAGCCACCTGGTCGAAGCGTACGTAGCGTTGTCATTCTGGTCGCGAACGTGTACGTACATATATACTGGTCGATGTAGAGGCGCGCACATATCGTAGTAGAGGCGCGCACGTAGCATGTACACGTACGTACAACGGCCAGGGTGCAAGAAACAAAATACGGCCACGTATGTGTACATACGGGCGGGGTCTCGAACGCCTACTCGCGCATACGTACGGCGACGGCTCGTGTACATGGCTGGGTCGGAACGGAGAAACAGCATCGTCGTCGTGTTCATGGGGAGGCAATGGAATGCGTCGTGTTCATGGGGAGGCAACAGAATGCGTCGTGTTCATCGGGAGGGCTTGGACGGAACAAGCGATGGAAACAAGGCCTGGCATACCGCAGAACGGAGGAAACGGCCTTGTGTTCGACCGGCCACGTTTGAAACGGGATCCTGTTGATCGGGAGGGGTCTCGCGTACCGCAAAACGGAGGAAACGGACCTCCTATGGTCGAAACAGGGGTCCTGTTGATCGGGACGGGTGTGGCGTACCGCAAAACGGACGAAACGGACTTGTGTTGGAGCGCTACGGTCGAAACGGGGGTCCTGTTCATCGGGAGGGGTGTGGCATACCGCAAAACGGGACTCCACGGGATACTGTTCATCTCCACCGTCGACCCCCTCCAGCCTCCACGAGCTATTGTTCATCCACCTTCGACCTCCTCCAGCCTCCACCTGCGACTGTTCATCCACGGGCTCTTGTTCATCCAGCCTCCACTGCATGCTACTCCACCGGCTACTGTTCAACCAGCCCTCTCCATTGGGCTCCTATTCAACCACCCCTCCACGGGCTACTGTTCATCCTACCCTCCACCGTCTACTGTTCATCATGTCCTCCACAGGGTGGTCCTGTTCATCCATCCCTCCACGGGGTCCTGTTCATCCAGCCCCAACCGGCTCGATAGATCGGGGTCCTGTTCATCCAGAGGCAACACCACGGGGTCCTGTTCATCCACCCCCACCGGGAACTGTTCATCCAAACCCCCCGCAACGCTCACTTTTCATCCAGAGGCAGCATCGATTGGGTTCAGTTAGCAGTAGTAGCGAAGGAATCGCTCGATCGAGTTCAGTTAACAGCCATCGATCGATCGCTTGGGTTCAGTAACGCGTAGCCTGCAGTGTAATCGCTCGGGTTCAGGTAGAGCCCAACGCCTCGCTCGGGTTCAGTTCGAGCCAACGCCTCGCACACACGCGCGTACGTGTACGAGAGAAACGCGCATCGCTCGGCCCTGACCTCCCACCATAACCGGGAACTCCCCGAAATTTTCCTCCCCCTCGCTTCTCCCACTGTTTTTTCCGTCATGGACGGCCCAAAGAATGTCATGCAGCTGCGTCTCCGGCCCGCCCAGGACGAAAAGCCCATTTTCTGTCATGATTTTTTGTCATAGAAGTAGGATCCCACCACATCTATGATGATACCGGGTTTTGTCACAATTATCGTCATAGAAGTGTCATATGTATGATAGAAAAAAATTCTTTCGACCCAAAATGTCACGGATGTGTCTTTTTTTTGTAGTGAATGTCAACAGTAATAGTTCATGAAAACTCACATCCAATTAGCCATATATACCAGGATCTTTCCAACATATTGTGCTTGCCAAAGGATAAAATGTAAAAAGGAAGGGTGAAGATCACCATGACTCTTATGCAATGTAGGAGATAAAAGTAAAAGATAGGCCCTTCACAGAGGGAAGTAGAGGTTGCCATGCGCTTTTATGGTTGGATGCACAAAATCTTAATGCGAAAGAACGTCACTTTATATTACCACTTGTGATATGGACCTTTATTATGCAGTCTATCGCTTTTATTACTTCCATATCACACGATAGTATAAAGCTTATTTCCTCCACACCAATCAATCATACATATTTAGAGAGCAATTTTTATTGCTTGCACCGATGACAACTTACTTGATGGATCTTACTCAATCCATAGGTAGATATGGTGGACTCTTATGGCAAGACTGGTTTAAGGGTATTTGGAAGCACAAGTAGTATGTCTACTTGGTGTAATGAATTTGGCTAGCATGAGGGGGAAAGTCAAGCTCATCATGTTGGAAGATCCAAGACAATATAATTCAACTCAGATGTAAGAAAACATAACCCATTACGTTGTCTTCCTTGTCCAATGTCAACTCTTTAGCATGTCATATTTTAATGAGTGCTCATAATCATAAAAGATGTCCAAGATAGTATATTTATATGTGAAGATCTCTCTTTCTTTATTACTTCCTATTAATTGCAACGATGACCAAAACTGTGTTTGTCAACTCTCAACAACTTTTATTCATCATACTCTTTCTATGTGAGCTCATTACTCTCCATAAGACTTACATGATCTCTTTGTTTCTTTTTATTTCTTTCTCCTTTCTTTTATCCCCTTGGGATCATGGCAAAATAATCAAGCCCTTGACTCAACACTAATCTTTATTATATAGCTCACGGACTCGATTACATAGAAGAATAATAAAGCAAAACTCACAACTAGATCATACTAAGAACTTTTATTCTACTAGATCAAGATATTACCAGAAGGATCGAACCAAGAAAAACGGTAAAGATAAAGTGATGGTGATATGATACCGGGGCACTCCACCAAGCTTGGCAGTTGCCAAGTGGAGTGCCCAGACCAGATACTCAATTCTTCTTTGTTGGTGGAGACGGTGGAGATTTTGTTGATGGCATAGGCTTCTTCCTTAATTTGCGTTTGAGGACAGAATTTTGGTCCCTTAGGTCCTTGATCTCCTGTTCCAGGCTCAGTATCTTTTTGCATAGTTCCTGCTTGTTTTCCTGCAAGAGGCGAAAAGGAATGAACTCGATCTTAAGTTTCTTTACTCTATCCGGGAGACTTGACTTTTTGAACTCCACATGCATGTCCCCAGGTTGAAGTAGTGGGACTTCATCTTCATCTGAGCTCGTCTCCTCCTTTCCCTTGGGTTCATAGTCTTCTTCTTCCTCTGTAGTCCAACCACAATGCTCCACATCCCCATAGACCTTAGGATCTGCAAGGTAATCAACCACATAGCTTTCTCCTTCTGAATCCTGGACGACATGTTGCTCTGTCTTTAGCAGGACAACTGAAAACAAAGGAAAGAGATTTTTGCATGATACAGGACTCAAAACCCCTGGGAGATTATATAATGAATTTTTACCGACCAAAATACGTGTCGTGTACGAAAACGGAGTCCGGAGAGCACACGAGGTGCCCACGAGGTAGGGGGCGTGCCCTCCACCCTCGTGGAGCCCTTGTGTCCTTCCTGGGCTGCTGCTTATTTTTCTATTTTCCTAAATATTCCAAAACGGAGAAATATTGCCTTAAAAACTGTTTTGGAGTCGGTTTACTTACCGTACCACATACCTATTCCTTTTCAGAGTCTGAAACATTCCGGAAAGTGTCCCTTATGTATTCCTCCGGGGTTACGGTTTCGATAACATTGGTTTCGACATTTATGGGATTACCTGAGATATAATGTTTGACTCTTTGACCGTTCACCACCTTCCGATTGGTGCCTTCGAAGTTGTTGATTTTTATGGCACCGGAACGGTAGACCTCCTCGATAACGTAAGGACCTTCCCATTTAGAGAGAAGCTTTCCTATAAAAAATCTTAAACGAGAGTTGTATAGTAATACGTAATCACCCACGTTAAACTCACGCTTTTGTATCCTTTTGCCATGCCATCTTTTAACTTTTTCTTTAAACAACTTGGCATTTTCGTAGGCTTGGGTTCTCCATTCATCAAGTGAGCTAATATCAAATAACCTCTTCTCACCGGCAAGTTTAAAATCATAATTAAGTTCTTTAATAGCCCAATAAGCCTTGTGTTCTAGTTCTAGAGGTAAGTGACATGCTTTTCCATAGATCATTTTATACGGAGACATACCCATAGGATTTTCATATGTAGTTCTATAGGCCCATAATGCATCATCAAGTTTCTTGGACCAATCTTTCTAGACCTATTAACAGTCTTTTGCAAAATTAATTTGAGTTCTCTATTACTCAATTCTACTTGACCACTAGACTGAGGGTGATAAGGAGATGCAATTCTATGATTAACATCATATTTAGCAAGCATTTTATGGAAAGCACCATGAATAAAATGTGAACCACCATCAGTCATTAAATATCTAGGGACTCCAAATCTTGGAAAAATAACTTCTTTAAGCATTTTAATAGAAGTGTTATGATCATCACTACTAGTTGGAATAGCTTCTACCCACTTCGTAACGTAATCAACAGCAATTAAAATATGTGTATAACCATTAGAGGAAGGAAAAGGTCCCATATAGTCAAAGCCCCAAACATCAAATGGTTCAATAACAAGTGAATAATTCATAGGCATTTCTTGACATCTACTAATATTACCAATTCTTTGACATTCATCACAAGATAAGACAAACTTACGGGCATCCTTTAAGAGAGTAGGCCAATAAAAACCAGATTGCAGTACCTTATGTGCAGTTCTATCTCCAGCATGGTGTCCTCCATAAGCTTCGGAGTGACACTTGTGTAGGATCTGTTCCTGTTCATGCTCAGGTACACAACATCTAATAACACCATCTACTCCTTCTTTATAAAGATGTGGGTCATCCCAAAAGTAATGCCTCAAATCATAGAAGAACTTTTTCTTTTGCTGGTATGTGAAACTAGGTGGTATAAACTTAGCAACAATGTAATTAGCATAATCAACATACCATGGAGCAGTATGAGAGGCATTTATGACATTTAATTGCTCATCAGGGAAGCTATCATCAATAGGTAGTGGGTCATCAAGCACATTTTCTAACCTAGACAAGTTGTCTGCAACAGGGTTCTCAGCTCCTTTTCTATCAACAATATGCAAATCAAATTCTTGTAGCAAGAGAACCCATCTAATAAGTCTAGGTTTAGCATCTTCCTTTTCCATAAGATATTTAATAGCAGCATGATCAGTGTGAATAGTTACTTTAGAATCAACAATATAAGGTCTAAACTTATCACAAGCAAATACAACTGCTAAGAATTCTTTTTCAGTGGTAGCATAATCTCTTTGAGCATTGTCTAGAGTTTTACTAGCATATTGAATAACATTTAGTTTCTTATCAACTCTTTGTCCTAGAACATCACCTACAGCATAATCACTAGCATCACACATAATTTCAAAGGGTAAATTCCAATCAGGTGGCTGAACAATAGGTGCGGAGACCAATGCTTTCTTAAGTATTTCAAATGCTTCTACACAATCATCATCAAATACAAATGGTATATCTTTTTGTAATAAATTAGTCAGAGGCCGGGAAATTTTGAGAAGTCCTTAATGAACCTCCTATAAAAACCGGCATGACCAAGGAAACTTCTTATACCTTTGATGTCCTTGGGACATGGCATCTTTTCAATAGCATCAACCTTGGCTTTATCAACTTCAATACCTCTTTCAGAAACATTATGACCCAAGACAATACCTTCATTAACCATAAAGTGGCACTTTTCCCAATTCAAGACAAGATTAGTTTCTTCACATCTCTGGAAAACTCGATCAAGGTTGCTCAAGCAATCATCAAAAGAAGATCCATAGACGGAAAAGTCGTCCATGAAAACCTCACAAATATTTTCACAAAAGTCAGAGAATATAGCCATCATGCATCTTTGAAAGGTAGCAGGTGCATTACATCAACCAAAAGGCATATGTCTATAAGCAAAAGTACCAAAAGGGCATGTAAAAGTAGTCTTTGATTGATCTTTGGCTGACACAGGTATTTGAGAGAAACCAGAATAACCATCTAGAAAGAAAAAATGTGTATGTTTGGACAATCTTTCTAGCATTTAATCAATAAAAGGTAAGGGGTAATGATCCTTTTTAGTAGCCTTATTTAATTTGTGGAAATCAATTACCATCCTATAACCTGTAATAATTCTTTGAGGGATCAATTCATCTTTATCATTAGGAACAACAGTAATACCTCCCTTCTTAGGGACACAATGGACAGGGCTTACCCATTGACTATCAGCAACGGGATAAATTATACGTGCCTCAAGGAGCTTTAGTATCTCCTTTCTTACCACTTCTTTCATTTTAGGGTTTAGCCGGCATTGATGATCACGAACTGGTTTAGCATCTTCTTCCAAATTAATTTTATGTTGACATAGAGTGGGACTAATGCCTGGTGCTTCTTCAGAGTTTTCAATAATCTCGCTTCCTCATGCTTTGAAAGGTTAGCACTAATAATAACAGGATATATCTTTTTCTCATCAAGATAAGCATATTTAAGAGTATCAGGTAACGGTTTAAGCTCAAATACGGGATCACCCTTGGGTGGAGGAGGACCCCTAGGATTTCAACAGGTAAATTGTTTTTCAGAACAGGTTCCTGTTTAAAGAATACATCATCTAATTCCCTTCTTTCATTCACAAATATGCCATTTTCATAGTCTAGCAAATATTGTTCTAAAGGATCACTAGGAGGGACGGCAATAGAAGCAAGACCAATAATTTCATCCTTACTAGGTAATTCTTCTTCACGATGTTGTCTACTAATTTAGAAAAATTAAATTCATGAGTCATATCATCTAAACCGATAGACATCTCTTTTGCAATCTATGGTAGCATTAACAGTATTTAAGAAGGGTCTACCAAATATAATGGGACACAAGCTATCTTGTGGGGAACCAAGCACAAGAAAATCAGGAGGATATTTAGTTTTCCCACACAAGACTTCAACATCTCTAACAATTCCCATTGGTGAAATAGTATTTCTATTGGCAAGTTTAATTGTGACATCAATATCTTCTAACTCAACAGGTGCAATATCATGCATAATTTCTCTAGAAAGGCTAATAGGTATTGCACTAGCACTGGCACCCATATCACATAAGCCATGATAACAATGATCTCCTATTTTAACAGAAATAACAGGCATGCCTACCACAGGTCTAGGTTTATCTTTATCACGGGGTTTAGCAATTCTAGCAGTTTCATCACAGAAATAAATAACATGCCCATCTGTATTATCAGACAAGCGATCTTTAACGATAGCAATATTAGGTTCAACTTTAACTTGCTCAGGAGGTGTATATGTTTTAATATTGCTTTTACGAACCATAGTTGAAGCTTTAGCATGATCCTTTATCCTAACAGGGAAAGGTGGTTTCTCAACATAAGAAGTAGGAACAATAGGATCATTATAAGTGATAGTCTTTTCTTCAACTTCAATAGGTGCAGCTAATTTTACTTCTATGGGAGGATGATATTTAAATCACTTCTCCTTGGGGAGATCAACATAAGCAGCAAAAGATTCACAGAAAGAAGCTACTATCTCAGAGTCAAGTCCATATTTAGTGCTAAATTTACAAAAAATCGGTATCCATAAAAGATTTAACACAATCAAAACTAGGTGTCATACCTGACTCCTTACCATTGTCGAGGTCCCAATCTTCAGAGTTGCGTTTAATTATTTCCAATAAATCCCATTTGAATTCAATAGTCTTCATCATAATAGAGCCAACACAAGAAGTATCAAGCATGGTGTGATTGTTACCAGAAAGCCGAGCATAAAATTTTTGAATAACCATTTCTCTTGAGAGCTCATGATTGGGGCATGAATATAACATTGATTGAAGCCTCCCCCAGGCTTGAGTGATGCTTTCTCCTTCGCGAGGCCAAAAATTATATATATAATTGCGATCACTATGAACAAGGTGCATAGGATAAAACAAGGTGCATATGATTTTTTCCCATCGAAAGACTCCATATAGCAGAAGATGGTCACCGGAGGGCCACCGGGGGGCCCACGAGGTAGGGGGGCACGCCCAGGGGGGTAGGGCGCGTCCCCCACCCTCGTGGGCAGGGTGTGGCCCCCTGGTGAAGTTCTTGCTCTCAATATTTTTTATATATTTGAAAAACATCTTTCGTGAAGTTTCAGGACTTTTGGAGTAGTGCAGAATAGGTCTCTAATATTTGCTCCTTTTCCAGCCCAGAATCCCAGCTGCTGGCATTCTCCCTCTTTATGTAAACCTTGTAAAATAAGAGAGAATAGGCATAAGTATTGTGACATAATGTGTAATAACAACCCATAATGCAATAAATATTGATATAAAAGCATGATGCAAAATGGACGTATCACCAGGCGCCGGAGAAGAAGGCCAAGAAGAAGGGCCAGGAGACAAGAAGCGGCCTCCGCCATAGAGGCACTTGGGACGCAACATCCGAAGACACAAAAACCTACTCCTCCCCCGCCGAGAATGACGAGGAGGAGGTGGAAAGCAATTCTCCCCCAAGGGGGAAGGAAGAAAAGGGCGGCCTCCATGGATCTAGAGGCAGAGACGTCCCGGAAATGGAGAGTCTCCCTTGCAGACGATTCCAAATTGTACACCGATAGTAGCCCTGAGTGGCGTCCCAGGAAGAAACCCCTGCCCGGATCGTAAGTACTCAAAGGCACTTACACATATATATCCAGCCTTCCAGATCATGTGCTGCAGTCCGACTCTCGCTCACCTCCAGCGATCCTCATCTGAAGGGAATTCATTGGATTCAAAGGTTATGGACAGTGGGTCGCTTCCGTCGGCCTCCTCCCCCAAGACTACGGACGACGCTGAAGTGTTGTCCCGAAGGACCCTTCCAGGCCAGGGAGAGGTACAGGAGGCCACCAAGGTGGTGCCGGAGGGTGAAACCTCGGCCGCCGAACAAATGGGGGAGCAAACCCCCTAGAGACCGGCGACGGGGGCCATACCCAATTCGGCCCCCAGCCGAATACTATTCCGGAGGCCCATACGGCTCTGAAATTAGTTAAGCAGCCTCCTTCGAAAGAGGGAGGTGCACCTATTCCGCCGGTGACCTCTATCCATCCGGAGGCACCGTATACTCTACTAGAAGCACTCCAAGGTGCTTCCATTGTAGACGAACACCGTATCCTTATGGGTATGGTGGTTGAGAGCGTTCACTCCGCTAAGAGCGGATTGACCGAAGCCTGCTCCAGCCTTCTAACAGGCTTTGAGGTACGTGACACATTATGGAAAAAGAACGTCGTAGTAATGTAGTGACCCGACCCGAATGGATCAAGTCTCTGTGCTTAAGTGTCATCCCTGGATCGGTATGCTGACACACACAGTACTCGAGGATTTATAACAGAGGTAAATCACATGTATAAAGTAACATAAATACTATTACCTCAATCCAAACATAGCGGAAGTAACGACAAGGTTGTGGATTCCCATCAACACCAATGGCAAAGTTGAGTGTAGAAATCGTAACCCTAACGTATCACTTACTCATCGTAAGAATCCTGCAACATGAGACGTTGCAGCCACAAAGGGTCAGTACATTGAATGTACTGGCAAATTCACACCATAGGATAATGATGAATAATAGCTATCACTACATGCATATATGGCCGGTGGAAAAGTTCTATGGTTATAATGTTTTTGCGAAAAGCCAATTTTTCCCTACTGAAAAGGAATACATTTTATTTAACTACAAAGTTGGTTGAAAACATTGAGAATAGTAAACCCCATCTCAATCCCAATTAAAAGGTAAATAATAACCCGACAAAATTAATTTAGAGTGATGAGATCAACATGATAATCCAAGAACCAGATACTCAAGATGTCCATAACCGGGGACACGGCTAACCATCATTAGATTGTACACTCTGCAGAGGTTTGCGCACTTCTCCCACAAGACTCGATATCCTCCATTGGATTTTCTCGCACTACATGGTGTTTGAGAAACGAATGACCGAGACACAGTCTTTTAGAAGCGTTAGCATCTTACGATGGGTAGACAGTACCACCTACATCCCCTACATCTGCTAGTCTACCACTGTAAGAGTTCACACGACTTTATCAACTATGCAGAGCCCATAATGGCTTGTGGCTGCACATGGAAGTTTCTAGCATGAATAATCTCATGATCTCTTTGAGCCTTGGTGGCAGTCCATAGGAGAATCACATGGTACCCCGGGATTTCCAAAATACAGGCAATCACTGGGTTCCTCAGGTGCCTCAATCCAACAAGATGTGTATTAAAGTTGCCACCTTAAGTTGAACCATTAAATAACAATTTCACATCTGTCATGGATTCACTCACCCAATCCACATCTACGAGCATAACAGAGCAGTATAAGCATAAGGTAGTAGTAACTACCAAGGTTTGAGTGCCGGGCAATAGGTTCCTACCTCATCAACTACTTCCCAATACCCACATGTTATGAATCCTACTCATGCAATGTTTGAGGGTTGAAACTAATGCATAAAAACTGGGTAGTAAAGGGATATGATCAAAGTGTGAACTTCCCTGTACTGTTGATGATGATGATTCGCACTCAAAACTCTTGACAGTTCTACTTGTCACACTCCGTTCAATCTATCGTGAGCAAGCAATAGTAACCACACATAAGCAATCACTCAAAAGATCGGGAAGAACGAAGAAGACAGTTCAGAAAACATCAAAACCAAGCAAATATCTCTTGCAACATAAAACAATTTCTAACAGTACCAAAATTATGTGAATTTTCACTTATCAGAAAGTTTAGGTCAAGAGCTTCGATTTGCAAAAAGGATCAACTAAATCAAAGTTACAAAACTCAAGTTATGTTCAAAAGAAGTTTGAATATGAATCTGAAAAAATTTGAAATTTGAAATTTTCAAAAAGTTGATGTGACAGGTTCACTGGATAGCTATAGGCGCTGGTTTCATCTAATTTGGATAAACGAGTGAAAAGTTATGGCTATTTGAAAAACCAGGGCCAAGCTGTTTTATGAAAAAAATAGCTACGGCTAAAAGAATTCTATGTCTAATATATAAATATATAGACTAATTGATAATCTAATTATTCTACCGTACTAGTCTAGAAACAATAAACTATGAAAGTATATAAAAAGAAAAAAATGAAGAAAGATACCTTTATAAGGCAGAGAAAAGACAACTTTGGAGAGAGGAGACAATTTCCAAAAGTTGAGCCGGAGAGAAGAAAAATATTTTTCTTAAATGAATCTAGTCAAACCAAAATATTGATTTAACCCGAATCAGATGATTTTTGGAGGCTCTATGGTCTATATTTATAGGTGGAAAAGAGGTTTAAGAGTCAAAGGCTAGGCAATGTGGGACTAAACATAGATGAAAAGGAAAAGAAAAGGAGACGCGCCTCGCATGGGCCTAAACACGTAAGGCAGTTCGGCCGGCCGCGCAGCTGCAGTTTTTTTAAAATAAAATTCGTCCTAAAAAATGAAATGGCTGGCTGGGCCTGGCCCATATAGAAAATAATGGGGCGCCCGCTGGTACTATGATGTGCACCTGGGCGGCAGTTAGTGATGGGCCACATGTACAGTTTTTTAATAGAAACAGAAGGAAAACCGAATAAAGAAAATAAAATAAAATTTTATATAGGCATATTATGTATCAAAATTTTCAGAAAAAGATTCTCTACAACATGAACATTTTTATAGAGTCAAATAAAATCCACACAAATTCAAATAAAGCAAAAGGTGCTACTACTCTAGTAAAATCCAGTGAAAATCATTTTAAAAATACCAAAATTAATTTAAATTTATTTCTCTCCAATTTTCTGATGTAGGGAATCATGTTACCCTATTTTCTATGTGTTTTTATTTTGGAAAAAATGATTTGAATAAAATACAAATAACTCCAAATTGAAAATAATTTCAAAAGGACTTTGAATTTAATTCTTTTAAAACTTCCAACTCATATTTCATATATTTTGAAGAAGTCATATTATCTTCTCTCGTGAAAATCATTGAGTTGCTTAAAGTTTCTGAATTTGAAATATTTTCAAATGAAATTCAAATGTTTTCAAAAACCCTTGTCATTTAAATAAATGGAAGAAGTCATGTCATCTTCTCTCCGGGGTTTTGCACTTGAAAAGAATTTGAATTCATGGAGAACATAAATGCAAAAATGAGAGTTTGGGAAAGTCCTTTTATTCCCTCTCATTTAACTTTCAAAAAGTTCCGAATTCACTCACTTTCAGACAATCAATCAAACAATCAATCAAATCTATCTATTTAATATAACATTCTAAAATTTAGAATTTTAGGATGTTACAAACCTACCACCCATAAAATGAGTCTCGTCCTCGAGATTCGGAGAGGCTAGAAAGAAAAAGGTTAGGGTTTGGGGGTCTCCTCAAAATCCATCAATTGTCGCAGGAGGGGGTCTGGGGTGCTACAACCCTTAGAAGCATGGTTACGGTTCCATCAAAACTCATATACTTCATCCATATTGTTAACAGTGTCGGTCTTCTCAGATCTTCAGGATAATTCCTTATCTGGGCTCTTTCGGTAGTGGCATAACCTTTTTCCTCAATTCTTCTGTCTTTCATCTTGGTAAGGTTCTTCTGTGACTGGGTGTTCTTAGCTGACGGGTCCAGCGCCAATACTAAATAACTATCGATATCTCATGGTGGTCAACCATTTATGGCTTCTCCTGCAGGAAATAGGTCTAGGCTTCATTCTCACCGTATGTCCTACGATTGGCAACAGCTGCCTTATACAAGGGAAAATTATTATACCATTCTAAGGTTTAAACTAGGCTTAACATCGTCGTCTCTCTACTATAGGTAAGTCACTCAGAATTACCATCCCGTATAGCAAGGCGAATAATAAGAGTAAGTCAGTATGGTGATCAATCCATCCCGCACCCAAATCATTACCCTGTATATGGTTTAGCGAATCTCGCATTCTAACACTCGGTCATCCTCACAAGCATTGCAGAATTTCTCTTGTCAATGAACTAGGTTCGGATACATCCATTGATTCTGCAAGCCAAACAAACATCTATCGTTCCTTCACAACTCTCAGGTTTTGCGTAAACTCCTATAAAATTGTCTGTGGGTAAGGTCGTAATCTCTTCCAGGGTTTTTCCTTCAGCAAGAGTGTGCTTGCTTCTTGGAAGGTCCCGGGGCCTGTGGGTTATGGCCCATCTCATCACTTGTAACCTTGAACTCATCCTCTGGGCTACTGATCATTAATCCAACATCCAGCTTCCTAGCATTCTTAAATCCATCCAATTGCACTTTCTCTCTTCCTTCTATTTGTATCAGACTCAGACGTGATTACTCAACTCATCATGGAGTTACAATTGCTCCATATTAACAACATTATACCTCCTCTATATCCAATAATACTTCATCCCCTCATATTCTTGGGGTATCCCACATATCGAGTTAAAACTCTTACTTATTTTATCCAAAGTCCACTTCATGGAATATCATTATACGTTCCAGGGGTCAAGGGTCCTCATAGTTACTACCGCCCTTGAAATGCACAAACTCATCCATAGACCATATTTCTCATATCCTCGAAAACGGTCAAAATCCTTCTTCATAGAGTAACAACTCATAAAATCCAAATCTTTACCAACAATGCTAATTTTATTGATTCTCCAATGATTACAATCTCTTGCTTTTCCATTACATGCCTCAACTCAACACCTCAATATAAAAGAAAATGTTCTCACTTCTACTACTATACTTCTCACACACTCAACTATTTATCATGAGTTTCCTTCTCTTTGGGACAATCTTTGGCAAAGTGCCCTGCTTTATTACAACAAAAACATATTACTTCTGACAAGTCCCGAGGTTTCCTTGTGATTAGTTAGCCTCCTTGGGTCCTTGGCTTCCTTTTTGGGCAACTGCTGAGGTAGTGCCCTGACTCCTTGCACCTGTACCAGGTGATATGACTCAGGTCCTTCCTAGACTCCAATCGGTTTCTCTTCATGGACTTTTCCATTCCAATCAGGGCTTCTATTTTCTGTGGGTCATATTCTACTTCCTCTGTCGGGAATTCTACTAGATCCCCATTCATACAATTCTAGGAGATGTGTCCTTCTTCTCCACATGAATAGCATGACTTGGTGCAGGGTTTAATTGGTTCTTCTTTGGGTGTGTCCCCGACATCTTCCTTCATCACGGGTTCTTCTAAATTTCCATAAGGGCTCCTTTCTTTACTTCTTTCTTCTGCTGTACGGTTCTTCGTACAATGGGGTAAATGTGACACTGAGCAGGATAGTGGGTAGTCCCTTCACACAAGAAACAAGTAATCTACCTAGTTGGGCATTCTTCAACTGGGTGACTTCCTTCACAATTAGGGCATTCATCCTTGTGTTCTTTATGGGTGTGTCCTATTTCTCCACAAATCTTGCATGCACAAGGTTTCTTCATATCCTTTCCATAAGGCTTCAACTTCTGGGACACAAGATGAGATCTTTGCAGAGTCAACTTAAATTCTTTCCAAGTGGTTACTCCTTGCCATCCATTCATGGTTTGGTACATCCTCCACCAAGTAGCAGCACCTCTTTCAAAGCACTGAAGAGCATGTTGGGTCATATCATTTCCAACTATAGGGTTATTTTCCATGTGATCCTCCATGTTCTGAATCCATTGGTCTGTCTCCAGCTGACTCATCGGTCCAGAAAATACAAGCTCATCTCCATTCATCCTCTATTGGGTCCATGTTGGTTTAGGGTGAGATAAGAGAGATAGAGAGGGATACACACAATGCAAATAGTAGTTTTGAAAAGACAGATTTTATTTTTGTGGCTGTCGAAAGAAAAAAACATCAAACAAAATGACACCTCACAATCGTCGCATCTAACGTAAGTGTATAACATGGGTTTGGTCTTCTAAAGGTCAAAAAATCTTCAAAGTCACCAAACTCTTCAAGTCTTGTTCATGTCTCCGATGGCTTCTTCCTATCATGCTTGTCCTTCTCAAGTTCTTTTGCTAGATCAACTCTGTTGACGCGAAGTTTCTCGTGACGTCCTTTAATATTTCTGGAGTTGGATTCCAAAGTTCTGGGTTTCAACTTCCTTGTCATGAACCATGGTCCTACTGTCCTTCAGGTCCCGACGAATCTCCAGTATCTCGAGGTTTTGCTCCTCCAGCTTGGCTACTTTCAGCTTCTGGTTCCTGAGTTCTTCACGAAATGCTTCCTTGTCTAATATGGCTTCCTGGAGCTCCATCATAAAATTCTTGATGTACTACTCCAGATCCTGGACATACACCGACTAAGGTTAAAACTTCATATTTTGCTGATACATGCTCCATCAGCCTTCTACCATCCAATCCTTCCGAAGAAATGCATGCTTAGCTCAACTCGGTGACCATAGTATCAGTGGCGATGACATCACGGATAACCATGTTTCTGCCCTTGTCATTGCCATGAGCTATCTTCCCTAGTTGATATCTCCTGCCTTAGGGTTTTCTTGACAAAACTTTGGGTTCTAATGCTCCATGTTCTGGTCTTTCTCCGATACACCTTGATCTCGGGTAATTACAGCTTCCTTAGTCTGCCAAGTTCCATAAGGGTAGCCTTCCTAGGTCATACCAATCTAGGAATTCTTCAGAGCCTTCAAATTCTCCTAGTCTTCGGAGTCTTCAACCGTTGTAGTTTCCATTATTACAATGCATGGTAAAATCCTCTTCATTCCAAAGTGGTCTTAGTTTTCCGATATCTTGTACTCCTTAGAGTGGTCTCATCAGTCGAATATTCGTGTGGTCAAAAGGGGAAAGGGGTATGGTCTATCTAAAAGGGAATATTTGAATAAGCTCAAAAGAGAGAGGTAAAAGATCTTTTTTTGAAAAGAAAGTTGTAGAGAAAATCTTTCCTATGGGCTTGCCAGTTTCTAGGGGTCACGTCCTACAGTCAACATGTGCTCTGATACCATCTTGTAGCGACCCGACCCGAATGGATCAAGTCTCTGTGCTTAAGTGTCATCCCTAGATCGGTATGTTGACACACACAGTACTCGAGGATTTATAACAGAGGTAAATCACATGTATAAAGTAACGTAAATACTATTACCTCAATCCAAACATGACGGAAGTAACGACAAGGTTGTGGATTCCCATCAACACCAACGGCAAAGTTGAGTGTAGTAATCGTAACCCTAACGTATCACTTACTCATCGTAAGAATCCTGCAACATGAGACGTTGTAGCTACAAAGGGTCAGTACATTGAATGTACTCGCAAATTCACACCATAGGATAATGATGAATAATAGCTATCACTACATGCATATATGGCTGGTGGAAAAGTTCTATGGTTATAATGTTTTTGCGAAAAGCCAATTTTTCCCTACTACAAAGGAATACATTTTATTCAACTACAAAGTTGGTTGAAAACATTGAGAATGGTAAACCCCATCTCAATCCTAATTAAAAGGTAAATAATAACCCAACAAAATTAATTTAGAGTGATGAGATCAACATGATAATCCAAGAACCAGATACTCAAGATGTCCATAACCGGGGCCATGGCTAACCATGATTAGATTGTACACTCTGCAGAGGTTTGCACACTTTTCCCCCAAGACTCGATATCCTCCGTTGGATTTTCTCGCACTACATGGTGTTTGAGAAACGGATGACCGAGACACAGTCTTTCAGAAGCGTTAGCACCTTACGATGGGTAGACAGTACCACCTACATCCCCTACCTCTGCTAGTCTACCACTATAAGAGTTCACACGACTTTATCAACTATGCCAGAGCCCATAATGGATTGTGGCTACACACAGAAGTTTCTAGAATGAATAATCTCATGATCCCTTTGAGCCTGGGTGGCAGTCCATAGGAGAATCACACGGTACCTCGGGATTTCCAAAAATACACGGTACCCAATCCACGTCTACGAGCATAGCAGAGCAGTATAAGCATAATGTAGTAGTAACTCCCAAGGTTTGAATGCAGGGCAATAGGTTCCAACCTCATCAACTACTTCCCAATACCCACATGTTATCAATCCTACTCATGCAATGTTTGAGGGTTGAAACTAATGCATAAAAACTAGGTAGTAAAGGGATATGATCAAAGTGTGAACTTGCCTGTACTGTTGATGATGATGATTCACACTCAAAACTCTTGACAGTTCTACTCGTCACACTCCGTTCAATCTATCGTGAGCAAGCAATAGTAACCACACATAAGCAATCACTCAAAAGATCGGGAAGAACGAAGAAGACAGTTCGGAAAACATCAAAACCAAGCAAATAACACTTGCAACATAAAACAATTTCTAACAGTACCAAAATTATGTGAACTTGGCCTTATCAGAAATTTTAGGTCAAGAGCTTCGATTTGCAAAAAGAATCAACTAAATGGAAGTTACGAAACTCAAGTTATGTTCAAAAGAAGTTTGAATATGAATCTAAACAAAATTCGAAATTTGAAAATTTCAAAAATTTGATGTGATAGGTTCACTGGATAGGTGAAAACAAGACGAAGCTATAGGCGCTGGTTTCATCTAATTTGGATAAACGAGTGAAAAGTTATGACTATTTAAAAAATCAGGGCCAAGCTGTTTTGCGGAAGAAAAAAATAGCTACGGCTAAAAGAATTCTATGTCTAATGTATAAATACATAGACTAATTGATAATCTAATTATTCTACCGTACTAGTCTAGAAATAATAAACTACAAAAGTATATAAAAAGAAAAAAATGAAGAAAGATACCTTTATAAGGCAGAGAAAAGACAACTTCGGAGAGACTAGACAATTTCCAAAAGTCGCGCAGGAGAGAAGAAAAATATTTTTCTTAAATGAAGCTAGTCAAACCAAAATATTGATTTAACCCGAATCGGATGATTTTTGGAGACTCCATGGGTCTATATTTATAGGTGAAAAAGAGATTTAAGAGTCAAAGGCTAGACAATGTGGGACTAAACGTGGACGAAAAGGAAAATAAAAGGAGATGCGCCTCGCATGGGTCTAAACGCGTAAGGCGGTTCGGCCAGCCGCGTAGCTGCAGATTTTTTTAAATAAAATTCAGCCTAAAAAATGAAAAGGCTGGCTGGGCCTAGTCCATATAGGAAAAAAATGAGGCGCCCGCTGGTACTATGATGTGCACCTGGGCGGCAGTTAGTGATGGGCCACATGTTACCCTATTTTTGATGTAGGGAATCATGTTACCCTATTTTCCATATATTTTTATTTTGGAAAAAATGATTTGAATAAAATCCAAATAACTCCAAATTGAAAATAATTTCAAAAGGACTTTGAATTTAATTCTTTTAAAACTTCCAACTCATATTTCATATATTTTGAAGAAGTCATATTATCTTCTCTCGTGAAAATTATTGAGTTGCTTAAAGTTTCTGAATTTGAAATATTTTCAAATGAAATTCAAATGTTTTCAAAAACCCTTGTCATTTAAATAAATGGAAGAAGTCATGTCATCTTCTCTCCAGGGTTTTGCATTTAAAAAGAATTTGAATTCATGGAGAACATAAATGCAAAAATGAAAGTTTGGGAATGTCCTTTTATTCCCTCTCATTTAACTTTCAAAAAGTTCCGAATTCACTCACTTTCATACGATCAATCAAACAATCAATCAAATCTCTATATTTAATATAACATTCCAAAATTTAGAATTTTAGGATGTTACAAGTACATACATAAGCCCCTTTGACTCTGTCCGGTGTTCAAAAAGAATTGCCAGACAGAGGATCGAATAGTATTTGCAGGAGACTGATCATATATGTCTATGTGTATAAGCAGGCGTCGATGCTGCCTGCAACCTCCCATTCTGCCGAAGTAGCCAAACTTAAGCAGAGGCTGGAGCAGGCCGATGAAGAGCTCGACCGTGTCAAAAAACAGCTTGAGGACAAGCAAGGTACGTAATGACCTATTCAGATCATTAAAATGATAAGAATTTTTTGTGTTGATCATGTTCATATGATGCTTCATAGGAGCTGTGGCCGAGGTGGAGTCCCTCCAGAAGGCTCTGAGCGAGGCCTAGAAGAAGGCAGAGAGGGAACAATCCGCCCGCAAAAAACACGAGTCAAGGGTCGGGGAGGTTCAGCAGGAGCTCGAGGACGCCGTAAAGAAGTGCGAGTCCTTGGAGCGCAAGGTTGTGGATGAAGAGTCCGAACTTGCTAAGGCCTGCCAAAGCGCACAAGAGGCCCGGGTTGAAGCCCAGGGCACCCTTCGGGAAGTCTAGGAGGCCAAGAAAATTGCGGCGGGTAAGACCTTTATTATGCAGAGCAAATTTGTGAAGAAAAGGTACCTCTTACTAACCCGGATTTGGAGTTCTCCAGGAGCGTTTGCGGATCTGCCTCACAATGTGGCTGATGTTGCGGAGTTCTTCCTAGCCCAGGAGGGGAGCTCATCAGAGAAGCTGTTTTGGTCGCAATACCTTACGCCAGAGCATCCGGTGGTCCTCAGCGATCAACTAAAACAACTATCCGAACTGCATAGCGTGGCCGGATTGGCCATGAAGGATTTAATAATCTGTCTATGGCCTGCCGAAGCCGTACCCAGCAGCCACTTTGGGCTCGTGAATCGCTGGTTGATGCCTGCCCTCGGCTTGATGCCATAAAGCGATCGGTCTACATCGAAGGTGCGCGGATGGCCTTTGCCCGCGTCAAGGTGCAGTGGGCGAAGATGAACGCCGTCAAGCTTGCGACCGAGGGGCCGCCTGATGGCAAAGAGCATCGCATGCCCGAGCACTATTTTGATGACGTCCTGGAAGGATCCCGCATTGTAGCAGGCTAGTGTGCCAAGGACATTATCTTTGAATGAATGTATTTGTGTTTATCCAATCCTGTATTATGGAACAAAGCCTATATGTAATATATTGCTTATTGTTTTTTGAAAATATTTCCTCATGTGCGGCCGTTTATTTAAATCTGAGAGTTGGCCAGTCATTGGCTTCAGCCCCCACGTAGATACCACGGGGGTGTTCGGATTGGAACCTAAACACACTTGACCCAAGAGTTTGGTCCTTGAAGGAGGTGTTTAGTGCATCGAACCTGGAAATCGGACTATGTGGCTTTATCACCCTCACTTAGCCATAGGAGTTTGACAAATAGGAGTATAGGCGCAGCCCTAGTTTGTTTATCCGGACTAGGGGCTGTAAACACCTGAACAGGTGGAAGCCTATCCATCGCGTAATGCGGAAAAAATCGCAAGAGATTTTAGCCACCGAATAGCTGACCAGCTCTCGCCGCATCATGACAGTCAGTTTTCGGCTTTCTCTACTGAGGTGTTTATCCGGATGAACCAGAAACACAATCACAGTAGTTCTCCCTTTACTACCCTGGCCGATAAAACGGAACGTAAGGTAGCAAGCATAGGATTCGGGCAACCCAACTATTGACCAAAGACATGATTCGTAGCTGATGCATATAATGCAATATTCGGGCACCGAATTGTACTGTAAAAAGTGTTCGGACTTGTTGCCAAAATATGGGGCACAAAGGAGCCCCTGGCGGGTTAAGTCATACCAAAATGTATGGGTGCAATTAAAAAGAGTTTAAATATAATGAAGGAGTAAGCCAGTGCCACTTATGTTGGGCCGCAAACTGTTTCCATTATAATCTGATTGATATGTCAAAGCGTATTTGTACAAATAATGTGATAAGTAACAGGGCTATTTAACATGCCAAGAACAAGGGGAAGCTACGCGCGGGTCCTTCAAACATGCAAAGTGATCGTCAAAAAGATCATCTAGATGTTTCTATCACACGTCTATGCTGCTTGCCTCCTTGGTGTGTTTATGCTTCAAAAGGATTGATGATGAGGCCGTCGTGAGGGGCCTATGGAAAAGAAACCTAAAAAAGGATAGAATAAAAAAGGGAAAGTATGAGTACCCGGATAAGGTCGAGCCGTATTGTGGACCATGATTGAGTTATGCCTCCTTCTTTGCCCATGGTATTTTTAGTGCATAGTTATGTACGTGCGGTACGTACGCCACAGTTCGGTCGGGACTGAGACAGAGGTTGAATTGCTAGTCCAACTCCTGACGAGCCAGGCTGTCATGTTGCGGAGTAATCCGGACTCGTTTAATAGTGTCCGGGGGCTTGGCCGCCGAATTAATGTTGTGCTTGATAAGGCCACCCTGTACTTCCACTGCCAGGGCCGCAGTGTGCTCCTCGGTACGAAGGAAGCGTTCCATGTTTCCGTTGACTGTTATGACACCACGTGGCCCGGCATCTTAAGTTTGAGATAGGCATAGTGTGGCACCGCATTGAAGCGAGCAAATGCGGTTCGTCCGAGCAATACATGATAGCCACTGCGGAAGGGGACGATGTCGAAGATCAAGTCTTCGCTTCGGAAGTTGGCTGGTTATCCGAAGACGACTTCCAATGTGATTAAGCCCATCCGGCGGGCCTCTACACCTGGTATTACTCCTTTAAAGGTAGTTTTGGTGGGTTTGATCCTTCACGGATCGATGCCCATCTTGCGGAATGTGTCCTGATAGAGTAGGTTAAGGCTTCTGCCACCGTCCATGAGGACCTGCGTGAGGTGGAATCCATCAATGATTGGGTCGAGGACCAGTGCGGCTGAGCTGCCGTGACGAATACTGGTCGGATGGTCCCTGCGATCGAAAGTGATCGGGCAGGATGACCATGGATTGAATTTTGGGGTGACTGGCTCTATCGCATAGACGTCCCTGAGTGCGCGTTTGCGCTCCCTCTTGGGGATATGTGTGATGTATATCATGTTCACTGTTTTGACTTGGGGGGGCGGGTGGTAATTTCTTCTGTCCCCCCGTGTTCGGTTGATGGGGCTCCTCGTCATCGCCTTTACTTGGCGACCCCTTCTCCTTGTCCTCGGTATTTAACTTACCGGCCTGTTTAAAGACCCAACAGCTTCTGTTGGTATGATTGGCGGGTTTATTTGGGGTGTCGTGGATCTAACATGGTCGATCGAGGATTCGGTCCAAGCTGGATGAGCCAGAATTTTTTCTTTTAAATGGCTTCTTCTACTGACCGGGCTTGGAGCTGCTGAATCTGGCGTTAACCGCCGTATCATCAGTATTTTCACCGTTGTTCCGACGCTTGTGCTTGTTGCATCAGGGCTTGCCGTTGCTATTTCTGGCTTCAGAAGTGCCGGGTTTTCTTGCATTGTTGCTGCTACGGGCTAGCCAACTATCTTCGCACGCGTAAAAGCGGGTCATAAGTGTCGTGAGGGCTACCATGGACTTCGGCTTTTCTTGGCCAAGGTGCCGGGCGAGCCATTCGTCGTGAATGCTGTGCTTAAAGGCCGCTAGGGCTTCGCCATCTGGACAGTCGACGATGTGGTTCTTTTTAATTAGGAACCTAGTCCAGAATTTCCTAGCTGACTCTCCGGACTGTTGAACTATGTGACTTAAGTCATCGGTGTCTGGAGGTCGGACGTATGTACCCTGGAAGTTGTCGCGGAAGGCGTCTTCTAGGTCCTCCCAACTGCCAATGGAGTTTTCTGGCAGGCTGTTTAACCAGTGCCGATCTGGTCCCTTGAGTTTTAGCGGGAGGTATTTGATGGCGTGAAGATCATCACTACGGGCCATATGAATATGGAGGAGAAAGTCCTCAATCCATACTGCGGGATCCGTTGTTCCATCATATGATTCGATATTCATGGGTTTAAACCCTTCTGGGAATTCATGTTCCATTACTTCGTTAGTGAAGTAGAGGGGGTGTGCAGTGCCTCTATAGCGGACCACATCATGACGTGGCTCAGATGGAGTCCGTCTGCGGTTTTTGGTCCGGGCGTGGTTATGGCTGTCGAGCCCGGCTAGATAGCCGTCCTTGCGCGTCGGAGCACGCCCCCGCGATTAGTAGATTGATCTAGTCTAGCCCGCTTTATTTTCCAAATCCTGCTGCAGGTCGTAAGTATATTTCTGAGATATTGTGTCTCTACCTTTACGGCGAGGTAGTACGGGCTAGTATTCGTCTTGAGCTATCGTTTTGTCACGGCAACATGGTGGTCGGTCAGCTGCGTTACGCGCTGATGGTATGGGCACCAGCGCCTCATCGTTGAATTGCGGTAGCAGCTTACGCTTCGGGTAACTCTTGGTTGGGTGCTCGAGGCTGTATTCCTCGGCTGCCAGGACGTTAGTCCACCTATCGTTGAGTAGATCTTGGTCATCTTGAAGCTGCTGCTTCTTCTTTTTCAGGCTCCTTCCAGTGGCTATTAGCCGGCGCCTAAAGCGCTCCTGCTCAAGGGGTTCCTCAGGCACAATAAAGTCTTCATCGCTGAGGCTCACCTCCTCCTAGGAGAGTGAAATATGATTACTATCCTCCGAGTCTTCGTTTATAGCATGTTCCTCATGGCTAATTTGCATGTCTTCCCGATCGTCATGTTCGGAGGTTGGCTCGACGGGGTCTTCTTGGTCTTCGGCGTCGTCCGAAGTGTTGTTCTCTTCGGTTCCAGTATTGCTGTCTTTTCCACGGCGTGATTTAGAGCGGCGCCGTTGACGTCGGTGCTTTGGTTGTATCTCAGGAGGTGTATCCTCAACTAGATTTTTCTCTTTATCGCCGTTACCCTCCTTGGGTATATCCACCATGTACACATCATACGAAGAGGTGGCCGTCTAGCGTCCGGTAAACGATGGGTTTTGGGCCTGCTCTTCTCCGGCATCGTCGTCCATACCGTCGATGTCTTCGGAGCTATAATCGAGCATGTCAGTTAAGTCCTCGATAGTGGCTATGCAGTGGGTGGTGGGTGGAACGTAAAATTCCCCGCTCTCAGCCCCTAGTCCGGGCTGGGCGTAGTTCGGACGTTGCCCCTCTGTAATGACGAGGGATAGCATTAAGTCCAGAGCCTCGCTTAAAGGTGAGGTTCGGTCAGGGAGAAAGGAGTTCATGGAGTACGGCGGGGAGCAAACTCCTTGGCCAAGCTCACATGATGTTGACTCCGAGGGATCAGGGCCAGTGTTCGGAGAAGAGTTCGGCTTCGTAATTATTGCCGGTGGCACTGCTTCCTCCGACTCTCCCGTACTAGGCTTAATAGCCGCAGAGAGTCCGACGGACTCAGGAATCCCGTCTTCAGACCTGGAGACGCGCTCCGGATTTAAGGCCAGAGCGGAGGTTGGGGTCGCGAACCCTTGGAAGATCAAGTCTCCTCGGATATCAGCGACATAATCCAGATTTCCAAAACTAATTTGGTAACCTGGGGCATAGCTGTCGATCTGCTCTAGATGGCCAATAAAGTTGGCCCGCAGTGCAAAGCCGCCGAACATGAAGATCTGGCCAGGGAGAAAGACCTCCCCTAGGGCAGTATTGTTGTAAATGACTGATGGAGCCATCGAACCTTCTGGCGACGACACAGTGGAACTCTCAATGAAAGCACCAATGTCGGTGTCAAAACCGGCAGATCTCGGGTAGGGGGTCCCGAACTGTGCGTCTAAGGATTGATGGTAACAGGAGACAAGGGACACAATGCTTTACCCAAGTTCGGGCCCTCTTGATGGAGGTAATACCCTACGTCCTGCTTGATTGACTTTGATGAGGATAGGGGTTACAGGAGTTGATCTACCATGAGATTGTAATGGCTAAACCCTAATTGTCTAGCATATATGATCATGATCGCCTCTACGGACTAAACCCTCCGGTTTATATAGACACTGGAGGGGGATGGGGTTGTACAGAGTTGGTTTACAGAGAAAGGAATATTCATACCCGCATGCTAAGCTTGCCTTCCACACCAAGGAGAGTCCCATCCGGACACGGGAGGAAGTCTTCTATCTTGTACCTTTGCGGCCCATTAGTCCGGCCCATGTCCTATAGCCCGGACGCCCGAGGACCCCTTAATCCAGGACTCCCTCAATAGGTTAGTTAGTGATCCATCAGTGGCCCCTCACCTTGTCCTTGTTATCCCCACTAGATTATGAGGTTACTCAATCAACGTGATCGACGTCCAAAGCCTGACATATCACATCACACCCCCTTAGTTGTAAAACTCTGCAGAGTTACTATCGAGTGTCGAGGGTGATACCTCGTATAGCACTTCTGATGTTAACTATGTAGTGTAGCCAATCAGTCGTAGTATTCAAGAGTGATTCCTCCTTCACCACCCCCGAGAACGACTCTTTCGTGCAACCCCTCAAGTGTGAACCATCGAGGGTTATTCCTCCTTCACCACCGCCGAGAATGACTCTTTCGTGCAACCCCTCAAGTGTGAACCATCGAGGGTGATTCCTCCGTAGTTCACCTTGACAATTACATCAGGTGGATTCTATCGAGGGTGATTCCTCGGATTCCCTTTGGTGTTTTGGAGACACGGTTACTTTGACTTTACCACAGAACCGTGTTGTAATCGGGTTGGCCCTGAGGGGTACCCGCGAGTTGATGTGCCGTTGGGTTGACCTGGAGGTACCCGCAAGATCTCTATGTGGCACGGACGGTCATTCTGGGCCCTTGCCGTAAGTCCACGAGACAGGGCAACGGGGTCACATGGTCATGAGTGTCTGCTCGTTACCGCTCTCTCCCAAGACACTAAAGGATTTGGGTATTTGATATGAGTTGGTCATTGACCATATATGCACTAACCGCCACGTGGGACAAGATATGGGTAACCGACATCATAGTATCAGCCAAAGCTTTCCACACATCAGTGACTGAGTGCCACGCACCGGGGTGGTTCGTGTAAAGCAACTGCCTTTGTAATGGAAGTTGCTAGGACTGATCCTGGACGCCCTCACAACATGCAGGAGTGCAATGGGCGATGGGCCCAAGACCCCTGCGCTTAGGATTTAGACCGGCTTGCTGGCCTCTCTGTTGAGCCTAGGTAGATCTGCGACATGTTGGTCTTCCGAGGCCGGGCATGACCCAGGAAAGTTTGTACGGCCAGAGTGATCGACTGTCTTGGGTAATGTGGTGCACCACTGCAGGTACTTTTATCTATTCGAATAGCCATGTCCATGGTAACAGGATGACTTGGAGTTGTATCCCGACCTATACAACTAGAACTAGATACTGAGATGTGAAATGGATATGATGGCTCCGGGACTGTCTTCTCGTAGGGAGTCGGGAAAGGATCTCTAGGCATTAATGCTATATCATACTTGTTAAATATAATATGCTACTCTTACCTCTTCTGATGATGCAAGATGCTTAAAGATGCTAGTCTTTGATAGGTTACGCTTTCCCTCCTCTTTTGGCATTCTGGAGTTCGGTCCAAAGATATAGCCCATTCCTTTGATACCAATGCATACTTAGTTTAGATATGATGTAAGTCTTGCGAGTACTTTGGATGAGAACTCACGGTTGCTTTGCTACCTCTTTTCCCCCATACGCGATTCCTGCGATCAGATGACGGATCCCAGGAGCTAGATGCCACCATCGATGGCTACTACTACCCCGAGGGTGCCTACTACTACGTGGAGACGCCGACGATCGGGAGTAGTTAGGAGGCTCCCAGGCAGGAGGCCTTGCCTTTTCGATCGTTGTTGCTTTTGTGCTAGCCTTCTTAAGCCAAACTTGTTTAACTTATGTCCGTACTCAGATACTTTTGCTTTCGCTGACTCATTTGTATTTGAGCTTATGTATTCGAGCCCTCGAGGCCCCCTGGCCTGTTTTATAAACACTGGTATGCGCCGGTGCTATACAAATGGTTTTAACCCCTTTCTGCGATGGCATTTGGAACTGTCGCCAAGTGAGTGTGGGCGATTGCTACCTCTTGAGCACTGCGTTGGTTTTCCCCGAAGAGGAAGGGATGATGCAAGAAAGTAGCGTAAGTATTTCCCCTCAGTTTTTGAGAACCAAGGTATCAATCCAGTAGGAGGCTACGCGCGAGTCCCTCGTACCTGCACAAAACAAATAAATCCTCGCAACCAACGTGAATAGGGGTTGTCAATCCCTACACGACCACTTACGAGAGTGAGATCTGATAGATATGATAAGATAATATTTTTGGTATTTTTGTGATAAAGATGCAAAGTAAAATAAAGGTAAAGTAAAAAAGCAAAGGAAATAACTAAGTAGTAGGAGATTAATATGATAAAGATAGACCCGGGGGGCATAGGTTTCACTAGTGACTTCTCTCGAGAGCATAAGTATTTTACGGTGGGTGAACAAATTACTATTGAGCAATTTACAGAATTGAGCATATTTATGAGAATATCTAGGTATGATCATGTATATAGGCATCACGTCCGAGAAAAGTAGACCGAAACGATTCTGCATCTACTACTATTACTCCACTCATCGACCGCTATCCAGCATGCATCTAGAGTATTAAGTTAAAAATAGAGTAACGCCTTAAGCAAGATGACATGATGTAGAGGGATAGTTTCATGCAATATGATAAAAAACCCATCTTGTTATCCTCGATGGCAACGATACAAGACGTGGCTTGCTGCCCCTTCTGTCACTGGGAAAGGACACCGCAAGATCGAACCCAAATCTAAGCACTTCTCCCATGGTAAGAACAACCAATCTATTAGGCCAAACCAAACTGATAATTCGAAGAGACTTGAAAAGATAACCAATCATACATAAAAGAATTCAGAGAAGATTCAAATATTATTCATAGATAGACTGGATCATAAACCCACAATTCATCGGTCTCAACAAACACACCGCAAAAAGAAGATTACATTGAATAGTTCTCCACAAGATAGGGGGAGAACATTGTATTGAGATCCAAAAAGAGAGAAGAAGCCATCTAGCTAATAACTATGGACCAGTAGGTCTAAGGTAAACTACGCACACTTCATTGGAGGGGCTTTGGTGATGATGTAGAAGCCCTCCGTGATTGATACCCTCTCCGACGAAGCTCCAGGACATGCCCCAAGATGGGATCTCGTGGATACAGAAAGTTGCGGCGGTGGATTTAGGTTTTTGGCTCCGTATCTGATCGCTTGGGGTACGTAGGTATATATAGGAGGAAGGAGTACGTCGGTGGAGCAACAGGGGGCCCACGAGGGTGGAGGGCGCGCTTGGGGGGGCGCCCCCCTACCTCGTGGCGTCCTATTTTGTGTCTTGACGTAGGGTCCAAGTCTCCCGGGTCTTGTTTGTTGAGAAAATCACGTTCCCGAAGGTTTCATTCAGTTTGGACTCTGTTTGATATTCCTTTTCTTCGAAACCCTAAAACAGGCAAAAACAGCAATTCTGGGCTGGGCCTCCGGTTAATAGGTTAGTCCCAAAAATAATATAAAAGTGGAAAATAAAGCCCAATAATGTCCAAAACAGTAGATAATATAGCATGGAGCAATCAAAAATTATAGATACGTTGGAGACGTATCAGCGATTGGGGGGGTCCTTCCCACACGACCCAGAAATCGTCCGGGATAGGCCCTCCTGGGACACAGGTTGGGGCCATGTGCGATCGGGCGAGGCATCGAAGCCCAATCATTTCTGTAGGTATGTACATCCCACACGGTGAATCCCAGAAAAACATTTCCATAGGTACGTGTGCCACACACAGTCAATCCAATGAATACGTTTCCATTCTTATGTACATCCCACACAGTAAATCCAGGGAAAACGTTTCCGTTTGTTTGTACATCCCACACAGTTTTATGTGTAGGCTCGTGTGTGAAAGGTGTAACTATCACACACGCTCTGCCTTGGTTAATTGTTTGCCTTTATCAACTACATCACACATGATTTGATGTAGAAAACTATGTGGCATTGGGCTATCCATCACAAGCGCTTTTATTGTCAGAACCGTTTGTTCTTTTTTTACATCGCACATGTTTTTTTCTTTCTAACCATGTGCAAATTATTTTATTAGCTCCTGTATATTTTTATTTTTGCCTGTAATTTATTATACGAATTGGAAATTTTGAAATATGAAACGTGCAATTCAAATTCTCAGCACAATGGTTCAACAACGAATCCATAAACAAAATTGCCAGTACAATATGTTTAGTAAATACAGGATTAGGGAGCAATTAACTATGATGAACCACAATTTAAAGGCGGTAAAGGTGAAGAGACAAGTGTAAATCATTTTGACTACCGACGGTGTTGAAGAAGTGGAATGCCCATAATGTGCCTTCCTGCATGCCATAGGCACGAACCACTTTTGTCCAACCCCTTGTGATGATCGCCCGCCCATCCTTCACCGCCTTCAAGAAAACTTCTAGAGCATTATCATGGTAGCATGAATTATATACTTTAACCTGAGTTGCCTCCACTCCGGTCATGTAGTTTGCAAGGTAATCATTAGTAAATAGCTTCGGAAACTAGTGAAAAGAGAAAATATCAGATACTGAGGTCTAATAGAGTAACTTGTTATGGCAGGGGAAAAGGCAACACATTAATTACTTACCATCCTAAAGTTCACAGTTGTCTTGGACAAAGTGTAAATAAAGAGCTTAATTCCAATCAGCCATTTCATTTGCCTAACAATCTTTCTTAGTTTCCTCACTTGACGCTTGTTCATGAATATCTCATTGCCCCATATGCAAAAGGGATCGAAGCGTGGATCAGTACCGCTGATATATGTACCTACAAGCAACCAGTAAATGTTACAAGCAAAACTGAGATTGCACAAATGATGTAAAATACAACTACCTATGTTCCTAAGTACAAGTATTTTTTTTGAGATTTCAATATGAACTACATACATATGTATATAGAATTATAGATATAGTTTAGATTAGAATCTAGATTCACTCATTTTGCTCCTTATGTAGTCTATATTGGAATCTCTAAAAATACTTATATTTAGGAATAGATGGTGTACAAGACATGGGATGCAGCTAACCTCGACGGAAAACAATAGCATCGCCTATTGTAGCCCTGTGTAAGTACATGGAAAGCCAATGTTAACCACAACAGGGTTAACATCACCCAAAAATAGCAAATGGTAATAGAACGGCAGCATTTGTAGTGATATCTTCATTGTGAAAGAGTAGCAAGGTAGCAAAGGGACGGATTAAAAAATGGATACAACTGTTAATTGCAATAGGCTTAACAATATCCAAATTCATGTTTTGTAAGTTTGTAACCATTGAAATACAACTCTTTAAAACTGGATACAACTGTTAATTGCAACAGGCTTAATGGCCAATGAAACTGGTACTGATAAAAATGCAATTGGCAGAGTTAAACATCACAGGGCAGGTGTTGCCAGAGTAGATAATGGCCCAGTTGTCTATAAAAAGGTAGGAAAAATAGCTAAAATGTGTTAGGCATGTTTGCTACAACATGCTTAATACATCGACCGTACAAAACATAGCCATTAATTGCAACTGGTATTGGTAAGATTGAACTGGTGAGTACATACTTGGTAAGTCCTGAGAGGTGGTTGCTGGGGCACTTCATCTTGGCCAGAGCCCGCCCAAAGTCAGCGGCGGTGGAGGCGAGCTGTTCCTCTGGGTCGAAGCATGGATCAGTGCCACTGACATGTGTACCTACAGGCAACCAGTAAATGGTAGAAGTTAAACTGCAATTACACAAATGATGTGAAATACTATAAGACATGGGATAAAGCTAACCTCGACGGCAAACAATAGCATCTGCCATTATGACCCTGCATAAGTACATTGGTAGGCATGTTAAGTACAACAAGGTTAGCATCCACCAAAAATAGCAAATGTGCGGCATCTCTAGTATATCTTCATTGCGGGGAGTAGCATGGTAGCAAATGGATAGATTAAAAATGGATACAACTGTTAATTGCAACAGGGTTAACAACATCCTAAGTCATGTTTTGTAAGTTTGTAGCCATTGAAATACAACTGTTTAAAAATGGATTCAACTGTTAATTGCAATAGGCTTAATAGACATTGATACCGGTACTGATAAAAATGCAATTGGCATAGTTAAACATCACAAGGCAGGTGCTACCAGAGCAGAGAATGACCCAGATGTCTATAAAAGGTAGGGAAAGAAGCAAAAACGTGTTAGGCATGTTTACTAGAACATGCTTAATACATCGACCGTACAGAACATAGCCATTAATTGCAACTGATATTGGTAAGATTGAACTGGTGAGTACATACTTGGTAAGTCTTGAGAGCGCACCCAAAGTCAGCGACGACGGAGGCGCGCTGTTCCTCCGAGTCGAAGCATGGATCAGTGGCACTGACATGTGTCCCTATAGGCAACCAGTAAATGGTAAAAGTTAAGCTGCAATTGCACAAATGATGTGAAATACTGTAAGACATGGGATGTAGCTAACCTCGACGGCAAACAACATCATCAACCGTTATGACCCTGCGTAAGTACATAGAAAGGCATGCTAAGTACAACAGGGTTAACATCCACTAAAAATAGCAAATGAGCAGCATCTCTAGTGATATCCTGAGTCATGTATTGTAAGTTTGTTGCTGGTATTGGTGAAATTGAGCTGCACATGGTAATATTTGAACATCACACAATGCGTAGTACTGAAATAAACAAGGCACGAACATGCTTAATACATCAACCATACAAATGATAGCCACTGCAAGTGGTATTGGTAAGATTTAGCTGGTTAGATCTTACTAGTTAAGTCCTGGGGGTAGTTGTTGGGGCACTTCATCTGGGCCAGAGCATGCACCATGTCGGCGGCGGAGGCGAGGTGTTCCTCCGGGTCAACATGCACAACGGCCATCGCGCCATGGACCGCCATCAGCTCCTGGCGATGGGGATTTGGGGGCATGAGGATGTTTTGCAGGCACCATTTAAGCAATCAGCCCGAGGCCGTGATAGAGATCAGTGGGTTACCTGATTGGATCCGAGCAGAACATAGATGTGGTTGAAGCTGTGGTTGCGGCGGCGGTGGTTTGAGATGCCCGTAGGGGGAGGCGCGAGGGGGATACTGAGGGTAGGGATGTGGTTGGAGGAATAAATTCTGAAACCGCGCCCCTAATGAAAATTTCGCTGCGAAACTTGAAACTTGGGTGGGGGAAACACACAACACAGACGAAGCGCGTAAAATACTCATGTGCAAGAAAAAGAAAGTTGGCAGATCCCGTCTCCAAAAAAATGTACATGTGTAGTTAATTTTTTCGGTCAATGGTACGCCTGGTTTATTAAGATCGCACGGGTAAATGACTTATGGATCATTAACGCAAAAAAACGCAGACGGGTACGACATAGAAACTGTGTGTTTTGTGATATTCTAATGATTAATGCAAAAAACGCACACGGGCACACATGATAATCAACGCTCAAAGCCCTCAAAGGACGCTCTTACCGATATTGTATGTTAATACTACAAACTTAAAGTACTACTGGTAATTTGCTCTAATACTACAAACTTAAACTACTTCTCACATGCTGCCATCAGGGCATGCTGGCCAGACGTCGGCGTTCTCCTTCCCGACCTTGTAGGCGGCAGCCCACCGCGCTTCGATCTCTGCCAATCTCTCCTCACCACGGCGTGCAGCCTCTTTTTTCTTGCGGCGGCGGGACTCTCTTTTCTTGACTGCTTTCTGCCTTTTCCGCTCCTTCTGTGTGGCTTTGGCCGCTTCTAGATCCACCACCCATTCGGCCATGGCAGCCTCAAAGTTCGCCGATGTAAGTGTCTGGCCACGGGCGGCGATGAACTCGGCACGGCGAGATGCCATCACTTCCTTACCACGTGTGCGGCCGTGGGCGGCGAGGAGCGCGGCATGGCGGGATGCCATCGCTTCCTTACCAGTTATTGTGCACCGCGGTGCCATGGACGGAGGGGCCGGGCAGCTTTACAAAGCGGTGGTATTCAAGAGCTCAACGACAAACGACAATAGAAATTTGGCTTCCCTTACAATTTTGCCCGTTCATTATCGCACACAGTTCATATCCGTCACTTCCAGAAATAGTGTGCGCTGAGCCTATTATGTGTTGTGTTATGATTGGCCGAAACTCCAACCACGCGGATCATGCCTGTGCACCGTAGGATGCGCTGCGATCGAACAACAATCCACGTTCCTCACATCACACCTGTGCACCTGTAGCTGGATTGGATTTATATGCGATAATGCCTAGAAAATGCACATAATCCCCTGAATATGGTATATGAGCCTGGAAAATGCCAATTTTGAACACGGTGATTTGTAGGGTGTATGTTTGTCGTAGAAAAAAACTCCATGGCAAAGAATGAAGAAATGAAGAAAAATTGGATTCCCCTTCAATCTTGGTGATTTCCCTCTCGAAAGCGTGGAACTTCCTCGATGATGGTTCAATTTATGAAGGGCGTGCATGACGACATAATCCAAACCTTCTCAAATTTTTACCATGGCCTGGTGAGGTCATACCATAGCACACCATGCCAGGCGTCATGTTTTTCACGCATTTATTTCATTTTTTCTATAGTTGAAAACCCAATAAACAAACGTTTGTGGTTGAGTATTGCCACACATTTCATCGAAATATCTGTCCCTTCCTTGTAAAAGGCATGATAATTTACTAAATGGCATGAGCATGGTTTTCCAGGCTGTTCTTGTGCACCCTTTCATGCACCGATTGTTTGAACTTGAATTATGTGCATTAATGCCTAGGAAATGCACATAATACCCTAAATATGGAAAATGAACCCGGAAAAGTGCCAAATTTAAACACGGTGATTTGCAGGTTGTATGTTCATCATAGAAAAAACTCGTGGACAAAGGACAAAGGAAATTTGGATCCCCCTTCAATCTTGGTGATTTCCCCCTCGAAACCATGAAACTTCCTCGGTGATGGTTTGATTTATGAAAGGTGTGCATCATGACATAAGGAAAACATTCTCCAATTTTTACCAGGGCATGGTGAGGCCATACCATGGCACCACGCCAGGCGTCATGTTTTCCACCCATGTGTTTCAATTTTTGTAAGTTGTTAACCCAGTAAACAACGCGTTTATGGTTGACTATTGCCACACATTTCCTTGAAATAGTTGCCCATTCTTTATAAAAGGCATGAGAATGTACTAAATAACACGAGCATGGTTTTCCAGACCGTTCTTGTGCACCTTTACATGCACCAATCATTCGAATTTGAATTATGTCCATTAATGCCTAGAAAATGCACATAATCCCATTAATATGGTAAATGAGCCCAGAAAAATGTCAAATTTGAACACGTTACATTTGAGGTGGTATGTTGATCGTTGGAAAAAAACTGAATGACAAACTAGGATGGAAATTTGGATTCCCCTTCAATCTTGGGGATTTCCCTCTCGAAAGCATGGAACTTCCTCGGTGATGGTTCGATTTATGAAGGGCATGCATGACGACATAAGCCAAACCTTCTGAAGTTTTTACTAGGGCATGGTGAGGTCATACCATGGCAACATGCTAGGTGTCAAGTTTTTCAAGCATTTATTTCATTTTTTCTATAGTTGAAAACCCAACAAACAAACATTTGTGGTTGACTATTGCCACACATTTCATCAAAATATCTGTCCATTCCTTGTAAAAGGCATGAGAATTTACTAAATGGCACGAACATGGTTTTCCAGGCCTTTCTTGTGCACCCTTTCATGCACCGATTGTTTGAACTTGAATTATGTGCATTAATGCCTACAAAATGCACATAAACCCCTAAATATGGAAAATGAACCCGAAAAGTGCCTAATTTGAACACGGTGATTTGCGGGTTGTATGTTCATCATAGAAAAAAACTCGTGGACAAAGGAAATTTGGACCCCGCTTCAATCTTGGTGATTTCCCCCTCGAAACCATGAAACTTCCTCGATGATGGTTCGATTTATGAAAGGCGTGCATGGTGACATTTTTACCTGGGCACGGTGAGGCCATACCATGGCACCACACCAGGCGTCATGTTTTCCAAGCATGTATTTCATTTTTGTATAGTTGTTAACGCAGTAAACGATGCATTTATGGTTGACTATTGCCACACATTTCCTTGAAATATCTTCCCATTCCTTGTAAAAGGCATGAGAATGTACTAAATAGCACGAGCATGGTTTTCCAGACCGTTCTTGTGCGCCTTTTCATGCACCGATTGTTTGAATTTGAATTATGTGCATAATTAGTGGATAGAAAATGCACATAATCCCCTAAATATGGTAAATGAGTTCGGAAAAATGTTAAATTTGAACATGTTGCATTTGAGGCAGTATGTTGATCGTTGGAAAAAAACTGAAGGACAAACTAGGACGGAAATTTGGATTCCCGTTCAATCTTGGTGATTTCCCTCTCAAAAGCATTGAACTTCCTCGGTGATGGTTCGATTTATGAAGGCCGTGCATGATGACATAAACCAAACCTTCTCAGCTTTTAACCAGGGCACAGTGAGGCCATACCATGGCACCATGCCAGGCATCATGTTTTTCAAGAACGTATTTCATTGTTCTATAGTTGATAACCTAGTAAATGACGCATTTGTGGTTGACTATTGCCATGCATTCCAGTGAAATCTCTGCCCACTCCTTGAAAAAGGCTTGAGAAATTACTAAATACCACGACTATGGTTTTTCTAGACCGTTCTTGTGCTCCTTTTCAAGCACCAATTGTTTGAATTTGAATTATGTGCATTAATGCCTACAAAATGCACATAATCCCCTAAATATTGTAAATGAGACTGGAAAAGTGTCAAATTTGAACATGGTGATTAGCAGGGTTTATGTTCATCGTACAAAAAAACTCATGGATGAAGGACAAAGGAAATTTGGATTCCCATTCAATCTCGGAGATTTACTATCGCACATGATTCATCTTCGTCGCCTCCACGAACCATGTGTGTTCACTCCCACATACAGAAGGAAAAAAATAAAACCCTCACCCACTTCGTCCCCACTCATCGTGATACGTCTCCGTCGTATCTACTTTTCCAAACACTTTTGCCCTTGTTTTGGACTCTAACTTGTATGATTTGAATGGAACTAACCCGAACTGACGCTATTTTTAGCAGAATTACCATGGTGTTATTTATGTGCAGAAACAAACGTTCTCGGAATGACCTGAAATTTCACGGAGCAACTTTTTGGAAATTATAAAAATATGTGCAAAAGATGAAGGCCAGGGGGCCCACCACCTGTCTACGAGGGTGGGGGACGCGCCTGCCCCCCTAGGGCGCGCCCCCTACCTCGTGGCCCCCCTGGAGCTCTTGGGACTCCAACTCCAACTCTATATATTGTGTTTCGGGGAGAAAAAAATCAGAGAGAAGAATTCATCGCGTTTTACGATACGGAGCCGCCGCCAAGCCCTAAAACCTCTCGGGAGGGCTGATCTGGAGTCCGTTCGGGGCTCCAGAGAGGGGAATCCATCACCATCGTCATCATCAACCATCCTCCATCACCAATTTCATGATGCTCACCGTCGCGCGTGAGTAATTCCATCGTAGTCTTGCTGGACGGTGATGGTTTGGATGGGATCTAACATGTAATTGAGTTAGTTTGTTAGGGTTTGATCCCGAGTATCCACTATGTTCTGAGATTGATGTTGCTATGACTTTGCTATGCTTAATGCTTGTCACTAGGGCCCGAGTGCCATGATTTCAGATCTGAACCTATTATGTTTTCATCAATATATGAGTGTTCTTGATCCTATCTTGCAAGTCTATAGTCACCTATTATGTGTTATGATCCGTTAACCCCGAAGTGACAAAAATCGGGATACTTACCGGTGATGACCGTAGTTTTAGGAGTTCATGTATTCACTATGTGTTAATGCTTTGTTCCGGTACTCTATTAGAAGGAGGCCTTAATATCCCTTAGTTTCCGTTAGGACCCCGCTGCCACGGGAGGGTAGGACAAAAGATGTCATGCAAGTTCTTTTCCATAAGCATGTATGACTATATTCGGAATACATGCCTACATTACATGCCTACAAGTTCTTTTCCATAAGCTAGTTCTGTGTCACCCTAGGTTATGACTGTTACATGATGAACCACATCCGGCATAATTCTCCATCACTGATCCATTGCCTACGAGCTTTCCATATGTTGTTCTTCGCTTATTTACTTTCCCGTTGCTATTGCTATCATCACTACAAAATACCAAAAACATTACTTTTTCTACTGTTACCTTTTGCTACCGTTATCACTACTGTCATATTACTTTGCTACTAAACACTTTGATGCAAATACTAAGTTTCCAGGTGTGGTTGAATTGACAGCTCAGCTGCTAATACTTGAGAATATTCTTTGGCTCGCCTTGTGTCAAATCAATAAATTTTGGTTTAATACTTTACCCTCAAAAACTGTTTCGATCCCCTATACTTGTGGGTTATCAAGACTATTTTCTGGCGCCGTTGTCGGGGAGCATAGCTCTATTCTTTGAGTCACTTGGGATTTATATCTGATTATCATTATGAAGAACTTGAAAGATCCAAGAACCAAGATTTATCCCTCAACTACGAGGGGAGGTAAGGAACTGCCATCTAGCTCCGCACTTGATTCACCTTCTGTTTTGAGTAAGCTTGTGACACCTAAACCTGCTTCTGCTATTCGTTCTGATATGTCGCATGTTATTGAAGATGTCACTCCTGCTATACATGATACTTATGATGAAACTACTTCTATGCTTGATACTACTATGCCACTTGGTGAATTTCTTGATGAACAACTTGCTAGGGCTAGAGAGATTGAAAATATTGAATCTGATAATACTGATGAAATTGATGATGAAGACTTGCCTGTTATTCCTGAGGGTTATGTTTTTCATAAAGAAGCTTCTTTAGCTATTTTAGCTTGCAAGGATAGACACGAACTTAAGAGGTTATTAGCTAAATGGAATAAGCAATTTCTAAATGCTAGGATGAAACCTGTCCCTGCTTTTTCTACTTCACCTATCTGTGTTACTGATAAGGATTATGAATTCTCAGTTGATTCTGATATAATTACTTTGGTTGAATATGATCCTTTTCATGGCTATGAATCTGAAACTGTTGTGGCACATCTTACTAAATTAAATTATATAGCCACCCTGTTCACTACTGATGAGAGAACTCGTTACTTTTATATCCTTAAAATATGTCCGTTCTCATTAAAGGGTGATGCTAAGATATGGTTTAATTTTCTTGATCCTGGTTGTGTTCGTAGTCCCCAGGATATGATTTATTACTTCTCTGCTAAATATTTCCCTGCTCATAAGAAACAAGCTGCTTTAAGGGATATATATAATTTTGTGCAAATTGAAGAAGAGAGTCTCCCACAAGCTTGGGGGAGGCCTCTCCAATTACTTAATGCTTTGCCTAATCATCCTCTTAAGAAAAATGAAATACTTGATATCTTTTATGATGGACTAACTGATGCCTCCAGAGATTACCTGGATAGTTGTGCTGGTTCTGTTTTTAGGGAAAGAACACCAGATGAAGCTGAAATTCTATTGAATAATATGTTGACAAATGAAAATAATTGGACACCTCCGGAGCCAATTCCTGAGCCTATTCCTAAATCAACTCCGAAGAAAAGGGGTATTCTATTTTCTCAGTCCTGAAGATATGCAAGAGGCAAAGAAATCTATGAAAGAAAAAGGTATTAAAGCTGAAGATGTTAAGAATTTACCTCCTATTGAAGAAATACATGGTCTTAATTTACCGCATGTTGAAGAAACATATGATCTTAATCCATTACCCACTGAAGAAACTCATGGTCTTGATAACCAGACACAGGTAGTAAAGGTAAATTCTCTCTATAGATATTATAAAGCTGAAATCCTATTTACTAAGTTTGATAGCCCATGCTTAGATGAGTTTGATAAATTTATGGCTAAGCAAGAAGACTTTAATGCTTATTTTGGTAGACAATTGAAATACAATTCAAATATGCTTGAACACTTGGGTGATTATATGGCTAATGTCAAAGGTGAACTTAAACTTATTAGTAAACATGCTTCTATGGTTACCACTCAAGTAGAACAAGTACTTAAAGCTCAAAATGATTTGCTCAATGAATTGAATAGTAAGAATAATGATAATGCTATTAGAGTTATGACTAGAGGTGGTAAAATGACTCAGGAACCTTTGTATCCTGAAGGCCATCCTAGGAGAATTGAGCAAGATTCTCAGAGAAATAATATAGATGCACCTAGTCCTTCTAATAGGAAGAAAAAAATGATATGACTTTGCATGCTTCTAGTGAACCTATTACTGAAACACCTGAGAATCCAAATGATATTTCTATTTCTAATGCTGAAACTGAATCTGGTAATGAACCTGAAACTAGTGATAATGTTAATGATAATGTTCATGATGATGCTCAACCTAGTAATGATAATGATATAGAAATTGAACCTGCTATTGATCTTGATAACCCACAATCAAAGAATCAATGTTATGATAAGAAAGACTTTGTTGCTTGGAAACACGGTAAAGAAAAAGTGCCTTGGGTTCAGAAACCCATGCCTTTTCCTCCCAAACCATCCAAGAAAAAGGATGATGAGGATTTTGAGCGCTTTGCTGAAATAATTAGACCTATCTTTTTGCGTATGCGATTAACTGATATGCTCAAAATGAATCCTTATGCTAAGTATATGAAAGATATTGTTACAAATAAGAGAAAGATACCGAAAGCTGAAATTTCCACCATGCTTGCTAATTATACTTTTAAGGGTGGAATACCAAAGAAACTTGGAGATCCAGGAGTACCCACTATACCATGCTCCATTAAAAGAAACTATGTTAAAACTGCTTTATGTGATCTTGGAGCCGGTGTTAGTGTTATGCCTCTCTCTTTATATCGTAGACTAGATTTGAATAAGTTGACACCTACTGAAATATCTTTGCAAATGGCTGATAAATCAACTGCTATACCTGTCGGTATTTGTGAGGATGTGCCTGTTGTAGTTGCAAACGTTACTATTTTAACGGACTTTGTTATTCTTGATATTCCCGAGGACGATAGTATGTCTATTATTCTTGGAAGACCTTTTTTGAACACTACAGGGGCTGTTATTGATTGCACCAAAGGCAATGTCACTTTTCATGTTAATGGTAATGAGCATACGGTACACTTTCCGAGGAAACAACCTCAAGTTCATAGTATCAATTCTATTGGAAAAATTCCATCGATTATATTTGGAGGTTTTGACTTTCCTCTTCCTACTGTCAAGAAGAAATATGATATTCTTATTATTGGGGATGTGCATATCCCCATTGAGGTAACATAGTGTTCTTCGAAATTTCTCCGGTTCCATGTTATTCGAAATGAGTTCATTAACAAGACTTGATCAACCTTGTTAGTGGATTCCTTTTGATGATCATGAGATGGATGAAACTAGAAGGCACAACCTTCTCTACCCCACTTTTACTTTCTGTTATTTATATTAAATAAAATAAAAATAAATATTTTTCTGTCAGTTATTTGATTATCCGTGCAATATAAAAATACCCCGAAAATAAAAGTTCTCTAAATGCCCTGAAATTTAAATATGATTTTTTTCTGGAATATTTGAGAATATTTGGCACTGAGAACACGACAGGGGGGTCAACCACCTGCCCACGAGGGTGGAGGGCGCGCCCTACCCCCTGGGCGCACCCCCTGCCTCGTGGGCCCACGGTGGCCCTCCTCCACTTATCCTTTCACCCAGACACTCTTTCTTCCTCCCCTAAACACGAATAACCAGCTCAAACCCGAGTCCAAGCTCGTTTTGCTGCCATTTTCGATCTCCTTGCTCAATGCACCTCTCACAAAACTACTTGGGGAGATTGTTCCTTGGTATGTGACTCCTCCATTTGTCCAATTAGTTTTTGTTCTAGTGTTTTATTCATTGCAAATTTTTTCTGCTTAGGTGACCCTGTTCTTGAGCTTGCATGTCAAATTTATATGGTTCCAAGTAGTTTTGATGCATGATATAGGCTCTAGGCACTTGTAGGAGTAGTTGCTATCAATATAATTGAGTTTGGTTTACTTTTATTTTGAAGTTACTAAAAAATTTCAGAACTTTTCAGAGGAAGAAAAATTCTTAGGAAAATGTTCCAAGGTGGTTCCTCAAGGAAGCAAGGACCCAGGCTTGCAATGCGTGATGCCGATGATGAGCCACCAAGAGACGCCCAGTGCGTCCTTGTGAATGGCCTACTGAGAACTTTATGGATCAAGCGGGAATTAAGGAAGAATTTAACGCATATTTGCGTAACGCTGATCTTGTGAGCTTCGAGGAAGAGAAGTGCAGCCAGTATCACAATCTTACTAGTTCCTTTGTGAGAAGGTTTGAATTTTCATCTTCACGTAATTCTCCAACTTTCCTATTTGATCTTTATGAAAATTCTTATACTATGGACTTAGAGGATTTTACCACTGCTTGCAAACTTCCACAATGGAGTAGTATAAGGGATCCTCGCAAATCTGAATTTAGAGATTTTCTTGCTAGCATAACTGTGGGACAATCTAGAGATATTACACAAGCTACCATAGGGAGCATTCACTTTCCTGCTATACATTATTTTGCTCTCTTCATAGGTAGATGCATCAATAGTAAAGATGAGGCATGTCACATGTGTGTCCCTGACCTTGGTATTCTTAGGAGTGCTGTGTTAATTAGGAGATAAATCTTATAATTTGGGAGCCATTGTTGCACGTAGGTTGCATCTTAATAGATTTAATGGAGATTTCTTTGGAGGAATTTATGCAACCCGCATAGCTAATTTTCTTGGTATAGCCATACGCGAAGATGATATTGAATTACCCCTACTTACCTAGACTTTGATGCTATGGTTCACCACCAGTTTGTCAAGAGGAATGAATCACCTCTCCAGTATCGACTAATCTTTGACAGACGCCGTGCTGTCCATATTACTCTCCCTGCTCCTGCCTTCTTTGATCATCAGGCAAAAGGAAGATATGTTATTACCAGAGAGGAGGCAGATGAGTACGAGAGGAGAGCGGAGGCCGCTCGTCGCCACGCTGCATCTCAGTATGACCCCAGCTATTATTATGGATATCTGCCAGGCCAGCCGTGGCCATAGACCAACTTAAGCCAAAATCCTAAGCTTGGGGGAGTACATATTTCTCACCGACATTACATTTATGTTCACACACTCATTTCTTGCTGTCGGTGCTCATACTTTTTCATTGTATCATCCATGCTAGTTTAATTTCCTTTTTATGCTTTCTTCTTGTGTGTTTGATAAACCTTAAGAAAAACCAAAAAAAATTGGTTGTAACTTTTAGCTAGTTTTAATTTCCATGCTAGTAGTAGTAATTAAAAAGAAAACCCAAAAATATTTCATGTTCTTCTTTTGCTTGTTGGGAGCTTTCCCGTGTAAATAGTTTTATTTCTTTTCTTTTCTTTGTGGGTCAATAGGAGAAGACCATAATTAAATTGTTGAAGTGGCTCTTATATGCATAATTGTTGATCTGACAAAAGAGCCCATATTGCCTTGTCTTCTCCTATTTATTGAATGCTTGCAGATTCCAGCTTAGTCCAATGCACGTGCACTATTATTATTATTCACATCATTCGGTCATGCAAGTGAAAGGCAATTATGACGATATATGATGGACTGACTGAGATGAGAAAAGCTGGTATGAACTCGACCTCTTTTGTTTTTGTAAATATGATTAGTTCATCGTTCCTGATTCAACCTATTATGAATAAACATGTTTGCAATGACAACTAGAGATCATAGTTTCTTGTGCCATGCTTGATTAGCTATGAGTTATAATGGTTTACCTTGCGTGCCAACATGCTATTAAAATGGTTGTGATGTGGTATGATAGGGTGGTATCCTCCTCTGAATGATTTAAGTGACTTGACTTGGCGCATGTTCATGCATGTAGTTGAAAAAAAATCAACATAGCCTTCACGATATTTATGTTCATGGTGGATTATATCCTACTCATGCTTGCATTCGGTGTTGATTAATTTTAATGCATGTTCATGACTGTTGTCGCTCTCTAGCTGGTCGCTTCCCAGTTTTTTGCTAGCCTTCACCTGTACTAAGCGGGAATACTGCTTGTGTATCCAATCCCTTAAACCCCAAAGTTATTCCACATGAGTCCACTATACCTACCTATATACGGTATCTACCTGCCGTTCCAAGTAAATTTGTATGTGCCAAACTCTAAACCTTCAAATAAATATCCTGTTTTGTATGCTCGAATAGCTCATGTATCAACTAGGGTTGTTCGTATCTTCCATGTTAGGCGGGTTATTCTCAAGAGGAGTGGACTCCACTCCTCACTCACGAGATAAATGGCTGGTCACCGGGATGCCCAGTCCCATGCTTTATATAAACTAAATCAAAATAATTGCAAACAAAACTCCCCCTGGGACTCTTGTTAGTTGGAGGTACTCGTTGTTTCGAGCAAGCCATGGATTGATGCTTGTTGGTGGAAGGGGGGTATAAACTTTACCATTCTGTTTGGGAACCGCCTATAAGTGTGTAGCATGGAAGATATTGACATCTCTTGGTTGTTATGTTGACAATGAAAGTATACCGCTCAAAATATTATTCACCTCTATTTCAAAACCGAGCTCTGGCACCTCTACAAATCCCTGCTTCCCTCTGCGAAGGGCCTATCTATTTACTTTTATGCTGAGTCATCATCCTCTTATTAAAAAGCACCAGTTGGAGAGCACCGCTGTCATTTGCATTCATTATTGTTAGCTTACATTGAGTATGACTTGACTAGATCTCTTTTACCATGAATTACAATGTCTAGTTAGTCCTTGGTCTTTAAAGGTGCTCTGCATTTATGTTTTGCGGTCTTAGAAAGGGCTAGCGAGATACCATATTGTTATATCATATTATGATTGTTTTGAGAAAGTTTTGTCATCCGAGATTTATTATTATTGCTCGCTAGTTGATTATGCTATTAATATGAGTAAACTTGAGACCTAAGCGTTATTGCGAATGTGGTTAGTTATAATCTTTGCTGAAAACTTGAATGCTGGCTTTACATATTTACAACAACAAGAGCAAACAGAGTTTGTAAAAGTTTTTCTTTATCACTTTTAGTTTGTCAACTGAATTGCTTGAGGATAAGCAAAGGTTTAAGCTTGGGGGAGTTGATACGTCTCCGTCGTATCTACTTTTCCAAACACTTTTGCCCTTGTTTTGGACTCTAACTTGTATGATTTGAACGGAACTAACCCGGACTGATGATGTTTTCAGCAGAATTACCATGCTGTTATTTATGTGCAGAAACAAACGTTTTCGGAATGACCTGAAACTTCACGGAGCAACTTTTTGGAAATTATAAAAAATACCTGCAAAAGATGAAGGCCAGGGGGGCCACCACCTGTCCACAAGGGTGGGGGACGCGCCTGCCCCCCTAGGGCGCGCCCCCTACCTCGTAGGCCCCCTGGAGCTCCTCCGACTCCAACTCTATATATTGTGTTTCGGGGAGAAAAAAATCAGAGAGAAGAATTCATCGCGTTTTACGATACGGAGCCGCCGCCAAGTGATACGTCTCCAACGTATCTATAATTTTTGATTTCTCCATGCTATATTATCTACTATTTTGGACTATATTGGGCTTTGTTTTCCACTTTTATATTATTTTTGGGACTAACCTATTAACCAGAGGCCCAGCCAGAATTGCTGTTTTTTGCCTGTTTTAGGGTTTCGAAGAAACGGAATATCAAACGGAGTCCAAACGCAATGAAACCTTCGGGAATGTGATTTTCTCATCAGATAAGACCCAGGAGACTTGGACCCTCCGTCTAGAAAGCCACGAGGCAGTCATGAGGGTGGAGGGTGCCCCCTAGGGTGCGCCCCCTGCCTCGTGGGCCCCTCGAAGCTCCACCGACATACTTCTTCCTCCTATATATATATCCACATACTCGCAAACGATTAGAACAGGAGCCAAAAACCTAATTCCACCGCCGCAACTTTCTGTATCCACGAGATCCTATCTTGGGGCCTGTTCCAGAGCTCCGCCAGAGGAGGCATCGATCACGGAGGGCTTCTACATCATCATCCAAGCCCCTCCGATGAAGTGTGAGTAGTTTATTTCAGACCTACGGGTCCATAGTTAGTAGCTAGATGGCTTCTTCTCTCTTTTTGGATCTCAATACAATGTTCTGCCCCTCTCTTGTGGAGATCTATTCGATGTAATCTTCTTTTTGCGGTGTGTTTGTTGAGACCGATGAATTGTGGGTTTATGATCCAGTCTATCTATGAATAATATTTGAATCTTCTCTGAATTCTTTTATGTATGATTGGTTATCTTTGCAAGTCTCTTCGAATTATCAGTTTGGTTTGGCCTAATAGATTGGTTGTTCTTGCCATGGGAGAAGTGCTTAGATTTGGGTTCGATCTTGCGGTGTCCTTTCCCAGTGACAGAAGGGGCAGCAAGCCACGTCTTGTATCGTTGCCATCGAGGATAACAAGATGGGTTTTTTTATCATATTGCATGAAACTATCCCTCTACATCATGTCATCTTGCTTAAGGCGTTACTCTATTTTTAACTTAATACTCTAGATGCATGCTGGATAGCGGTCGATGAGTGGAGTAATAGTAGTAGATGCAGAATCGTTTCGGTCTACTTGTCTCGGACGTGATGCCTATATACATGATCATACCTAGATATTCTCATAATTATGCTCAATTCTGTCAATTTCTCAACAATAATTTGTTCACCCACCGTAGAATACTTATGCTCTTGAGAGAAGCCACTAGTGAAACCTATGGCCCCTGGGTCTCTTTATCATCATATCAATCTCCATCACTTTATTATTGCTTTGCTTTTACTTTGCTTTTACTTTTTACTTTGCATCTCTATACCAAAAATACCAAAAATGTTATTTATCATCTCTATCAGATCTCACTTTCGTAAGTGACCGTGAACGGATGGACAACCCCTAAGCGCATTGGTTGCATTGAGCTATTGTTTTTGTGTAGGTACAAGGGACTCGAGCGTAGCCTCCTACTAGATTGATACCTTGGTTCTCAAAAACTGAGGGAAATACTTATGCTACTTTGCTGCATCATCCCTTCCTCTTCGGGGAAATCCAACGCAGTGCTCAAGAGGTAGCAAGAAGAATTTCTCGCGCCGTTGCCGGGGAGTCTGCGCAAAAGTCAACATACCAAGTACCCATCCCAATCCCAATCTCCCGCATTACATTATTTGCCATTTGCCTCTCGTTTTCCTCTCCCCCACTTCACCCTTGCAGTTTTATTCACCCTCTCTCTCTACCCCCCCTCTCTATTTGCCTCTTTTGCCCGTTTGCTTTTTGTTTGCTCGTGTGTTGGATTGCTTGTTTGTCGCGATGGCTCAAGATAATACTAAATTGTGTGACTTCACCAATACCAACAATAATGATTTCCTTAGCACTCGATTGCTCCTCTTACCAATGCTGAATCTTGTGAAATTAATACTGCTTTGTTGAATCTTGTCATGAAAGATCCATTCTCCGGCCTTCCTAGTGAAGTCGCCGCTACCCATCTTAATAGTTTCGTTGATTTGTGTGACATGCAAAAGAAGAAAGATGCCTTTATAAAAGCGTGTTCTTCTAGTTCCTATGAAAATAATGATGAAGATCTAAAAGTTATTGATGTGTCCCCTATTAAATCTTTGTTTTTCAATATGAATCTTGATAATGATGGGACTGAATATGATCCACCTTTACCTAGAAGGCGTTCTAAGAATTCGGAATTTGTTGATCTTGATGCTAAATTTGATAAAAGTGGGATTGAAGAAATTAAAACTCTAGATGTTGCTAAACCCACTATATTGGATTTTAAGGAATTTAATTATGAAAATTGCTCTTTAATTGATTGTATTTCCTTGTTGCAATCCGTGCTAAAATCTCCTCACGCTTATAGTCAAAATAAAGCGTTTACTAAACATATCGTTGATGCCTTGATGCAATCTTATGAAGAAAAACTTGAATTGGAAGTTTCTATCCCTAGAAAACTTTATGATGAGTGGAAACCTACTACTAAAATTAAAATTAAAAATTATGAGTTTTATGCTTTGTGTGATTTGGGTGCTAGTATCTCGACTATTCCCAAAACTTTGTGTGATTTGCTAGATTTCCGTGATTTTAATGATTGCTCTCTAAACTTGCATCTTGCGGATTCCAGTATTAGGAAACCTATGGGAAGAATTAATGATGTTCTTATTGTTGCAAATAGGAATTATGTGCCCGTATATTTTATTGTTCTTGATATAGATTGCAATCCTTCTTGCCCTATTATTCTCGGTAGACCTTTCCTTAGAACGGTTGGTGCAATTATTGATATGAAGGAAGGGAATATTAGATTTCAATTTCCATTAAAAAATGGCATGGAACACTTCCCTAGAAAGAAAATAAAATCACCATATGAATCTATCATGAGAGCCACTTATGGATTGCCAACCAAAGATGGCGATACCTAGATCTATTCTTGCTTGTTATGCCTAGCTAGGGGCGTTAAACGATAGCGCTTGTTGGGAAGCAACCCGATTTTATTTTTATTCCTCGATTTTTGCACCTCTTTAGTAATAAATAAATTATTTAGACTATGTTTTGGTTGTCTTTTTTGTGTTTAATTAGTGTTTGTGCCAAGTAGAACCGTTGGGAAGACTTGGGGAAAGTCTTGTTGAACTTGCTGTAAAAAACAGAAACTTTAGCGCTCACTAGAACTGCTGTCATTTTTATTTGGAAAGTGATATTTAGTTAATTCTTTTTGAAGATGATTAATAGATAAATTCCTCACGTCTAGAAATTTATTTTAGAATTTTTGGGGTTCCAGATCTTGCGCTACCTACAGATTACTACAGACTGTTCTGTTTTTGACAGATTCTGTTTTTCGTGTGTTGTTTGCTTATTTTGATGAATCTATGGCTAGTAAAATAGTTTATAATCCATAGAGAAGTTGGAATACAGTAGGTTTAACACCCATATAAATAAATAATGAGTTCATTACAGTACCTTGAAGTGGTCTTTTGTTTTCTTTCGCTAACGGAGCTCACGAGATTTTCTACTTTAAGTTTTGTGTTGTGAAGTTTTCAAGTTTTGGGTAAAGATTTGATGGATTATGGAACAAGGAGTGGCAGGAGCCTAAGATTGGGGATGCCCATGGCACCCCCAAGATAATCTAAAGACACATAAAAGCCAAAGCTTGGGGATGTCCCGGAAGGCATCCCCTCTTTTTCGTCTACTTCTATCGGTAACTTTACTTGGAGCTATATTTTTATTCACCACATGATATGTATTTTGTTTGGAGCGTCTTTTATGATTTGAGTCTTTGCTTGTTAGTCTACCACAATCATCCTTGCTGTACACACCTTTTGAGAGAGCCATACATGATTTGGAATTTGTTAGAATACTCTATGTGCTTCACTTATATCTTTTGAGCTTTATAATTTTGCTCTAGTGCTTCACTTATATCTTTTAGAGCACGGTGGTGGATTTGTTTTATAGAAACTATTGATCTCTCATGCTTCACTTAGATTATTTTGAGAGTCTTAATAGCATGATAATTTTCTTAAAATCCTAATATGCTTGGTATGCAAGATTAATAATAAAACTTTAGTATGAGTGTGTTGAATACTAAGAAAAGTTTGATGCTTGATGATTGTTTTGAGATATGGAGGTAATAATATCAAAGTCATTCTAGTTGAGTAGTTGTGAAATTGAGAAATACTTGTGTTGAAGTTTGCAAGTCCCGTAGCATGCACGTATGGTAAACGTTATGCAACAAATTTGAAACATGAGGTGTTATTTGATTGTCTTCCTTATGAGTGGCGGTCGGGGCGAGCGATGGTCTTTTCCTACCAATCTATCCCCCTAGGAGCATGCGCGTAGTGCCGAGGTTTTTGATGACTTGTAGATTTTTGCAATAAGTATGTGATTTCTTTATGACTAATTTTGAGTCCATGGATTATACGCACTCTCACCCTTCCATCCTTGCTAGCCTCTTCGGTACCGTGCATTGCCCTTTCTCACATTGAGAGTTGGCGCAAACTTCGCCGGTGCATCCAAAACCCGTGATACGATACGCTCTTTCACACATAAACCTCCTTATATCTTCCTCAAAACAACCACCATACCTACCTATTATGGCATTTCCATAGCCATTCCGAGATATATTGCCATGCAACTTTCGATCATTTCGTTCATCATGACACATTCATCATTGTCATATTGCTTAGCATGATCATGTAGTTGACATAGTATTTGTGGCAAAGCCACCGTTCATAATTCTTTCATACATGTCACTCTTGGTTCATTGCATATCCCGGTACACTGCCGGAGGCATTCATATAGAGTCATCTTTGTTCTAGTATCGAGTTGTAATCATTGAGTTGTAAATAAATAGAAGTGTGATGATCATCATTATTAGAGCATTGTCCCAAGTGAGGAATAAAAAAAAGAAAGGCCATAAAAAAAGAGAGAAGGCCCAAAAAAGAGAAAGGCCATAAAAAAAGAAAAGGCCCAAAAAATGAGAGAAAAAGAGAGAAGGGACAATGTTACTATCCTTTTACCACACTTGTGCTTCAAAGTAGCACAATGATCTTCATAGTAGAGAGTCTCTCATGTTATAACTTTCATATACTAGTGGGAATTTTTCATTATAGAACTTGGCTTGTATATTCCAACAATGGGCCTCCTCAAGTGCCCTAGGTCTTCGTGAGCAAGCAAGTTGGATGCACACCCACTAGTTTCTTTTGTTGAGCTTTCATACATTTATAGCTCTAGTGCATCTGTTGCATGGCAATCCCTACTCCTTGCATTAACATCAATCGGTGGGAATCTCCATAGCCCATTGATTAGCCTCATTGATGTGAGACTTTCTCCTTTTTTGTCTTCTCCACATAACCCCCATCATTATATTCTATTCCACCCATAGTGCTATGTCCATGGCTCGCGCTCATATATTGCGTGAAAGTTTATAGGTTTCAGATTACTAAAGTATGAAACAATTGCTTGGCTTGTCATCGGGGTTGTGCATGATGAGAGCATTCTTGTGTGATGAAAATGAAACATGACTAAACTATATGATTTTGTAGGGATGAACTTTCTTTGGCCATGTTATTTTGAGAAGACATAATTGCTTAGTTAGTATGCTTGAAGTATTATCATTTTTATGTCAATATGAACTTTTGCCTTGAATATTTCGGATCTAAATATTCATACCACAAATAAGAAGAATTACATTAAAATTATGCCAAGTAGCACTCCGCATCAAAAATTCTGTTTTAATCATTTACCTACTCGAGGACGAGCAGGAATTAAGCTTGGGGATGCTTGATACGTCTCCAACGTATCTATAATTTTTGATTTCTACATGCTATATTATCTACTGTTTTGGACTATATTGGGCTTTATTTTCCACTTTTATATTATTTTTGGGACTAACCTATTAACCGGAGGCCCAGCCCAGAATTGCTGTTTTTTGCCTGTTTTAGGGTTTCGAAGAAAAGGAATATCAAACGGAGTCCAAACGGAATGAAACCTTCGGGAATGTGATTTTCTCATCAGATAAGACCCAGGAGACTTGGACCCTCCATCAAGAAAGCCACGAGGCAATCACGAGGGTGGAGGGCACCCCCCTAGGGCGCGCCCCTGCCTCGTGGGCCCCTCGAAGCTCCACCGATGTACTTCTTCCTCCTATATATATCCACGTACCCCCAAACGATCAGAACAGGAGCCAAAAACCTAATTCCACCTCCGCAACTTTCTGTATCCACGAGATCCCATCTTGGGGCCTGTTCCGAAGCTCCGCCGGAGGAGGCATCGATCACGGAGGGCTTCTACATCATCATCCAAGCCCCTCCGATGAAGTGTGAGTAGTTTATTTCAGACCTACGGGTCCATAGTTAGTAGCTAGATGTCTTCTTCTCTCTTTTTGGATCTCAATACAATGTTCTCCCCCTCTCTTGTGGAGATCTATTCGATGTAATCTTCTTTTTGCGGTGTGTTTGTTGAGACCGATGAATTGTGCGTTTATGATCTAGTCTATCTATGAATAATATTTGAATCTTCTCTGAATTCTTTTATGTATGATTGGTTATCTTTGCAAGTCTCTTCGAATTATCAGTTTGGTTTGGCCTACTGGATTGGTTGTTCTTGCCATGGGAGAAGTGCTTAGCTTTGGGTTCAATCTTGCGGTGTCCTTTCCCAGTGACAGAAGGGGCAGCAAGGCACGTATTGTATCATTGCCATCGAGGATAACAAGATGGGCTTTTTATCATATTGCATGAAACTATCCCTCTACATCATGTCATCTTGCTTAAGGCATTACTCTGTTTTTAACTTAATACTCTAGATGCATGCTAGATAGCGGTCGATGAGTGGAGTAACAGTAGTAGATGCAGAATTGTTTCCGTCTACTTGTCTCGGACGTGATGCCTATATACATGATCATACCTAGATATTCTCATGATTATGTTCAATTCTGTCAATTGCTCAACAGTAATTTGTTCACCCACCGTAGAATACTTATGCTCTTGAGAGAAGCCACTAGTGTAACCTATGGCCCCGGGTCTCTTTATCATCATATCAATCTCCATCACTTTATTATTGCTTTGCTTTTACTTTGCTTTTACTTTTTACTTTGCATCTCTATACCAAAAATATTATTTATCATCTCTATCAGATCTCACTTTCATAAGTGATCGTGAAGGGATTGACAACCCCTAAGCGCGTTGGTTGCGTTGAGATATTTTTTTTGTGTAGGTACGAGGGACTCGAGCGTAGCCTCCTACTGGATTGATACCTTGGTTCGCAAAAACTGAGGGAAATACTTACGCTACTTTGCTGCATCATCCCTTCCTCTTCGGGGAAATCCAACGCAGTGCTCAAGAGGTAGCACCAAGCCCTAAAACCTCTCGGGAGGGCTGATCTGGAGTCCGTTCGGGGCTCCGGAGAGGGGAATCCATCGCCATCACATCATCAACCATCCTCCATCACCAATTTCATGATGCTCACCGCCGTGCGTGAGTAATTCCATCGTAGGCTTGCTGGACGGTGATGGGTTGGATGGGATCTATCATGTAATCGAGTTAGTTTTGTTAGGGTTTGATCCCTAGAGTCCACTATGTTCTGAGATTGATGTTGCTATGACTTTGCTATGCTTAATGCTTGTCACTAGGGCCCGGGTGCCATGATTTCAGATCTGAACCTATTATGTTTTCATCAATATATGAGTGTTCTTGATCCTATCTTTCAAGTCTATAGTCACCTATTATGTGTTATGATCCGTTAACCCCGAAGTGACAATAATCGGGATACTTACCGGTGATGACCGTAGTTTGAGGAGTTCATGTATTCACTATGTGTTAATGCTTTGAGGAGTACATGATGAACCGCATCCGGCATAATTCTCCATCACTGATCCATTGCCTACGGGCTTCCCATATATTGTTCTTTGCTTATTTACTTTCCCGTTGCTATTGCTATCATCACTACAAAATGCCAAAAACATTACTTTTGCTACTGTTACTTTTTGCTACCGTTATCACTACTATCATATTACTTTGCTACTAAACACTTCACTGCAGATACTAAGTTTCCAGGTGTGGTTGAATTGACAACTCAGCTGCTAATACTTGAGAATATTCTTTGGCTCCCCTTGTGTCGAATCAATAAATTTGGGTTGAATACTTTACCCTCGAAAACTGTTGCGATCCCCTATACTTGTTGGTTATCAACTCGCCGCGGACTCCTCCACAACTCCGCACCCTAAGCTCAACGACTGTTGGCGGTGGGCGTAGGTCGCACTCCAAACGGCACGGGATTTCGCCCCTACCGCTTTCCGCCACCCATCTGCACCGACATTCTAGACTTTGGTCGACTGTGGTTTTCTGCAGGATTGGGCCGGGGATTTTTCTCATGGAGAAGGTAATCAACTAAGCGAAATATTCACTCATCTCTTATCGCAGTCCGTCCATCACTGTTAATCAACTGGCGGAAATCCCCGTGGAATCATTTTTGTTCTAGTTGATTCGTGGGTGTTCATTCATGTGTCCACAGTGCGAGCACAAATCGGGCAACTGTGGTCGTGGCCAGTCGGAAACAAAGTTCTATCTCACCATTCCGGATGACATCAGGGAGCGCTCCGTATGTTCAATCTCAAACTACCACGGTCGGCATGGCCTAAATTTTTGAACATATACCGTTTGTTGCTACATTATCTATATATTTGCATCAAATTTTTGTTACATTATCTATTTTTAATTCTATATTTTTGTACTTTTCTTTCATCTATATATCGATCTGTTCTATCATTTACTCCCATATTTGCATCTTGCTCTGTTATTTCAATATATCTAATTTATGATCTTAATTTCCATTTCAAGTAGTACATCCCTTGCTTTGCAAGAACAGGAGTAGAAGGAAATCTTGGGCTTTACTTTGTTGATGACTCCCAGGATGTCATATTGACAACGCAACATGGATTTACAATGACGGTTAGCGTAAAACATGATAAAGATGGTCACTCCTATTTTAATGAGGACCTTTGGAGAAAAATGTCTAGGTGTTATGAACTGAAAGCTGGCAATAAAATTCTAGTGCGTGCACCACAACCTGGTTAATTAACATGGATGTTTACTTCCCCAACATCATCAGCCGATCAAAGTCTGATCGAGGTTAGTGTCCTTTCAACTTTCTCCATGCTGGCATATTACTTAGCAAAATCAGGGTATTTGTTCTGACTAATTGATCACTATTTAAGCAACCAATTGTGATATCATATTCTGACTCTGTTCCTAGGCAGTAACAAATTCTATTTACCAATTTATGTGCACTATATATTCTTCTGCCATGTTCTGAATAAATAATACCTTTCCACCTTTTAAGCAGGATATGTTGGATGCATAGTGAATGATCTATATGTTACTAAGCGTACCAAATTTCACTGGAAGGACTTGAAGCATGTCATAAACTTTGTTGATGTTCTGACAGAGATAGCACAGCGTATGAACATTGGATTTTGGATGGGATTAATTAGACCTATGGTGCAAACACTGAACAAGACCAATTGTGTGCACAAAACGCTGGTAAAAAGTCTTATTTTAATGTTGATGCTCATAAACTATATATATATCTTCAACGATATGTTACAATTGATTTTTATTCTACATGTCAACAGAAATTGCCCCTTGTAGCAGTTCCTAGATTGATTTCCCGGCGTGGTCGAATTACACTTGTGCCTACTAATAATGCCAAAGTGCTTGCAAGGTACTACATTTCCCGCAGAAATGGAACCATTCAAATTAACAAGTTCTCGCTTCTCGTGGCAATGCATCCATATTGGAAAATTGGAGACACTGTTCTACTCATGCTCTACCAAGGCACGGGAGGGCTCTTCCTTTTCATTGACGAGATGTCGAGTCGCCGTGATCAAGCTGCTTCCGGTGCATAGTTGTGGTTGTTGGCCCTCAGCCTCTTAAAATGTGCTAGCTTTTATTATATATGTTAAGTATGTAGATATGGACCATATGGTTGTTGGCCCTTAGCCTCTTAAAATGTGATAGTTGTTACTATGTTAAGTATGTAGATATAGACCATATGGTTGTCAAAACCGTGTTACGAAGATCCTCCTTTTGTCGAATAGTGTAACCACTATATCTTTGTTACTCAAATGTTGTTACCCAAGTTCATAAATTTTCATGGAAAGTATTAGTATCATACATAGTTCATTGAGTTTAAGCGTGTGCTCGATGTCCAGAAGGCATTTGCATATTAACTGTCCATATTGCAAATTCACACACATGTTAACATAAGGAAACATATGTGTAACATACTAATCAACGCACACGAGTACCCGCAGCCGCATCGTGTGCGATACTCCTAGCCACCGCAAGCAACTAGTTTGCATTTTTCAAAGCTTTTGTACACACAGAATCGCACACGAAGTAACTTTATTGACCGTCTGTGTTGTAATTTCTCATCGCAAACAGTTCACCAGAGTCGGCTGTTTGCCACGTATCACACACATCTTGTTTACACAACTCGTTTGTGTTCTTTTGGCTCATCGCAAATAGTTCATCCATGTGAATTGTCTGCCGCATATCACACACATCTTGTTATTTCTGTTGTGTTCCCTAATCGAAAACAGTTCATCCGAGTGAACCATATGCCATATATCGCACACACATTGATATGGCTACTCGTTTCTGTTGTTCTACCTCATCGCAAACAGTTCGAATGGATTAACCGTGTGTCCTGCATCGCACACACATTGATATGGATGCCTGTTTCTGCTATTCTGCCTCATCACAAACAGTTGGAATGGATTAACCGTGTGCCCTGCATCGCACATGCAACTAAAATTTGAACCATGTTTGATGGCTCCGCCATCACAAATGTTTTGCACCTTTTTTGACGGTTTTTTACACCACCATTTGCGATTATTGCATCACACATAGTTTCGGCAAAGGGTCTCTGATCGTAGTGTCGCGTTAGCAGTATCCTACAGTAGTGAAAACTGGTATTATTTTAATTTGTGTCTAGAGTTGTGTTGTGATATCTTTCCGTGAGTCCCTGATCTTGACCATACACATTTGCGTGTATGATTAGTGTACGATTGAATCGGGGGTGTCACAAGTTGGTATAAGAGCCGACTGCCTGTAGGTATCTCCCCTTCCAACTCCTTGGCCGAAGTTGAGTCTAGTCCTTGGAAAACTTCTACTAACATTGTTGTGTGGCATAAGGGCCAACATCACATTTGGGTGGTATTAGGATATTTTACTCCTCGATCTTTACTCTGGGACTCTGATCTCTCTCCCATTCAGGTGAAAGATTTTGCTAACTCCAACTTTAGGTTCTCGTAACTACTTCCTCCCAGAGAGCCCCACATTCCAGATGATGGCTTGATTCACCAGAAGATCCTGAAGATACCCTTCGATGTTTTCCCGCGACCCTTGCGCGCATCGCTGTTACATTTCCCTACCACCGACAAATTCCCATGGATAGCTACATACACTTGTCGTCCATACGTTCATTCCCAATTGCTCTTGTTATTACAAGATACCCCTGAAATACTTTCTGCTATTCCGAGAATCCTTTGGGCTTACTGCCTTGTGTTGGGGAACACGGTAATTTCAAAATAATTCCTATGCACACGCAAGATCATGGTGATGCATAGCAACAAGAGGGGAGTGTGTTGTCCACGTACCCTCGTAGACTGTAAGCGGAAGCGCTATTACAATGCGGTTGATGTAGTCGTACGTCTTCACGATCGACCGATCCTAGTACCGAAAGTATGGCACCTCCGCGATCTGCACATGTTCGGCTCGGTGACGTCCCACGAACTCACGATCTAGCAGAGTGTCGAGGGAGAGCTTGTAAGTGCATCTAGTGCCCCTTAGTGATTTTGGTGTATTGAAGACTTATAGGTTAAGGGACTAATGTGTTTTTGAGTGTACACAGTGTTGGGTTTCGTAGTAATTTCAAAAAAATTCCTACGCACACGCAAGATCATGTGATGTATAGCAACGAGAGGGGAGAGTGTTGTCTACGTACCCACGCAGACCGACTACGGCACCGAAACTACGGCACCTCCGAGTTCGAGCACACGTTCAGCTCGATGACGATCCCCGGACTCCGATCCAGCAAAGTGTCGGGGCAGAGTTCCGTCAGCACGACGGCGTGGTGACGATTTTGATGCACTACAGCAGCAGGGCTTCGCCTAAACTCCATTGCAGTATTATCGAGGAATATGGTGGCTGGGGGCACCGCACACGGCTAAGGAATAGATCACGTGGAACAACTTGTGTTTCTTGATCTGTCTTTGGTGCTAGCCCTGCCCCTCTATTTATATCTTGAGCCCTGGGGTCGAAACTTGGAGTAAAAGTCTCCACAAAGTCGGTTTCACCCGATAGGCAAGAGTCCTTCTCGGACTCCAGGGCCAGACGCCAGGGATCCTGGCGTCTGGACCCAGACGCCAGGGACCCTGGCGTCTGGCCCCTGGACTCCACAAAACTTCCTTTTGCGCTTTCCAAAAACCTTGTGGGCTTTCCCCTTTGGCCCAAATAAAGTGTTCTCGTACCCAAACATTTCGGGAAACATCTGGAACCCCTTCCGGTGATTTCCGGAACCCTTCCGGTGACCAAACACTATTATCATATATATCAAACTTTATCTCCGGACCATTCCGGAGTTCCTCATCATGTCCGTGATCTCATCTCGGACTCCGAACAACCTTCGGTACATCAAAATGCATAAACTCATAATATAACTGTCATTGTAACCTTAAGCGTGCGGACCCTACGGGTTCGAGAACAATGTAGACATGACCGAGACACGTCTCCGGTCAATAACCAATAGCGGGACCTGGATGCCCATATTGGCTCCTACATATTCTACGAAGATCTTTATCGGTCAGACCGCATAACAACATACGTTGTTCCCTTTGTCATCGGTATGTTACTTGCCTGACATTCGATCGTCGGTATCCAATACCTAGTTCAATCTCGTTACCGGCAAGTCTCTTTACTCGTTCTGTAATACATCATCCCGCAACTAACATATTAGTTACAATGCTTGCAAGGCTTATGTGATGTGCATTACCGAGAGGGCCCAGAGATACCTCTCCGACAATCGGAGTGACAAATCCTAATCTCGAAATACGCCAACCCAACATCTACCTTTGGAGACACCTGTAATGCTCCTTTATAATCACCCAGTTACGTTGTGATGTTTGGTAGCACCCAAAGTGTTCCTCCGGCAAACGGGAGTTGCATAATCTCATAGTCATAGGAACATGTATAAGTCATGAAGAAAGCAATAGCAACATACTAAACGATCAGGTGCTAAGCTAATGGAATGGGTCATGTCAATCAGATCATTCAACTAATGATGTGACCTTGTTAATCAAATAACAACACTTTGTTCATGGTTAGGAAACATAACCATCTTTGATTAACGAGCTAGTCAAGTAGAGGCATACTAGTGACACTTTGTTTGTCTATGTATTCACACATGTATTATGTTTCCGGTTAATACAATTCTAGCATGAATAATAAACATTCATCATGAAATAAGGAAATAAATAATAACTTTATTATTGCCTCTAGGGCATATTTCCTTCAGTCTCCCACTTGCACTAGAGTCAATAATGTAGATCACATCACCATGTGATTAACATCGATAGTTCACATCATCATGTGATTAACACCCATAGTTCACATCGTCATGTGACCAACACCCAAAGGGTTTACTAGATTCGGTAATCTAGTTCACATCGCTATGTGATTAACACCCAAAAAGTACTACGGTGTGATCATGTTTTGCTTGTGAGAGAATCTTAGTCAACGGGCCTGCCAAATTCAGATCCGTATGTATTTTGCAAAATTCTATGGCTACAATGCTCTACACGGAGCTACTCTAGCTAATTGCTCCCACTTTCAATATGTATCCAGATTGAGACTTAGAATCATCTGGATCAGTGTCAAAAACTTGCATCGACGTAACCGTGTTTACGACGAACCCTTTTGTCACGTCCATAATCGAGAAACATATCCTTATTTTACTAAGGATAATTCTGACCGTTGTCCAGTGATCTACTCCTAGATCACTATCGTACTCCCTTGCCAAATCAGTGCAGGGTATACAATAGATCTGGTACACAGCATGGCATACTTTATAGAACCAATGACTGAGGCATAGGGAATGACTTTCATTCTCTTTCTATCTTCTGCCGTGGTCGGGCTTTGAGTCTTACTCAACTTCAGACCTTGTAATACAGGCAAGAACTTTTTCTTTGACTGCTCCATTCTTGAACTACTTCAAAATCTTGTCAAGGTATGTACTCACTGAAAAAACTTATCAAGCGTCTTGATCTATCTCTATAGATCTTGAAGCTCAATATGTAAGCAGCTTCACCGAAGTCTATCTTTTGAAAAACTCCTTTCAAACACTCCTTTATGCTTTACAGAATAATTCTACATTATTTCCGATCAACAATATGTCATTCACATATACTTATCAGAAATGCTGTAGTGCTCCCACTCACTTTTTTGTAAATACAGTCTTCATCGCAAGTCTGTATAAAACCATATGCTTTGATCAACTTATCAAAGCGTATATTCCATCTCCGAGATGCTTGCACCAGTCCATAGATGGATCGCTGGAGCTTGCATATATTTTTAGCACCTTTAGGATTGACAAAACCTTCTGGTTGCATCATATACAACTCTTCTTTAATAAATCCATTAAGGAATGCAGTTTTGTTTATCCATTTGCCAGATTTCATAAAATGTGGCAATTACTAACATGATTCGGACAGACTCAAGCATAGATACGAGTGAGAAACTCTCATTGTAGTCAACACCTTGAACTTGTCGAAAACCTTTTGCGACAATTCTAGCTTTATAGATAGTAACACTACTATCAGCGTCTGTCTTCCTCTTGAAGATCCATTTATTTTCAATTGCTTGCCGATCAACGGGCAAGTCAACCAAAGTCCAAACTTTGTTCTCATACATGGATCATATCTCAGATTTCATGGCCTCAAACCATTTCGCGGAATCTGGGCTCATCATCGCTTCCTTATAGTTCGCAAGTTCGTCATGGTCTAGTAACATGACTTCCAGAACAGGATTACCGTACCACTCTGGTGCGGATCTCACTCTGGTTTACCTACGAGATTCGGTAGTAACTTGATCTGAAGTTTCATGATCATCATCATTAGCTTCCTCACTAATTGGTGTAGGAGTCACAGGAACAAATATCTGTGATGAACTACTTTCCAATAAAGGAGAAGGTACAATTACCTTATCAAGTTTTCTACTTTCCTCCCACTCACTTCTTTCGAGAGAAACTCCTTCTCTGGAAAGGATCCATTCTCAGCAACGAATTTTCCTTCGGATCTGTGATAGAAGGTGTACCCAACATTTTTATTTTGGGTATCCTATGAAGACGCACTTCTCCGATTTGGGTTTGAGCTTATCAGGTTGAAACTTTTTCACATAAGCATTGCAACCTCAAACTTTAAGAAACGACAACTTTGGTTTCTTGCCAAACCACAGTTCATAAGGCGTCGTCTCAACGGATTTTGATGGTGCCCTATTTAACGTGAATGCAGCTGTCTCTAATGCATAACCCCAAAACGATAGTGGTAGATCGGTAAGATACATCATGGATTGCACTATATCCAATAAAGTACGGTTATGACGTTCGGACACACCATTACATTGTGGTGTTCAAGGTGGCATGAGTAGTGAAACTATTTCACATTGTTTTTAACTGAAGGCCAAACTCGTAACTCAAATACTCTTCTCTATGATCAGATCGTAGAAACTTTATTTTCTTGTTACGATGATTTTTCACTTCACTCTGAAATTCTTTGAACTTTTCAAATGTTTCAGACTTATGTTTCATCAAGTAGATATACTCATATCTGCTCAAATCATCTGTGAAGATCAGAAAATAATGATACTTGTCGCGAGCCTCAATATTCATCGGACCACATACATCAGTATGTATGATTTCCAACAAATCTGTTGCTCGCTCCATTGTTCCGAAGAACAGAGTCTTAGTCATCTTGCCCATGAGGCATGGTTCGCAAGCATCAACTGATTCATAATCAAGTGATTCCAAAAGCCCATCAGCATGGAGTTTCTTCATGCGCTTTACACCAATATGACCTAAACGGCAGTGCCACAAATAAGTTGCACCATCATTATTAACCTTGCATCTTTTGGTTTCAATATTATGATTATGTGTATCACTACGATCGAGATCCAACGAACTATTTTCATTGGGTGTGTAACCATATAAGGTTTTATTCATATAAACAGAACAACAATTTATTCTCTTACTTAAATGAATAACCGTATTACAATAAACATGATCAAATCATATTCATGCTCAACGTAAACACCAAATAACACTTATTTAGGTTCAACACTAATCTCGAAATTATAGGGAGTGTGCGATGATGATCATATCAATCTTGGAACCACTTCCAACACACATCGTCACTTCACCCTTAACTAGTCTCTGTTTATTCTGCAACTCCCGTTTCGAGTTACTAATCTTAGCAACTGAACTAGTATCAAATACTGAGGGTTTCCTATAAACATTAGTAAAGTACACATCAATAACATGTATATCAAATATACTTATGTTCACTTTGCCATCCTTCTTATCCACCAATCACTTGGGGTAGTTCCGCTTCCAGTGACCAGTCCCTTTGCAGTAGAAGCACTTAGTCTCAGGCTTAGGACCAGACTTGGGCTTCTTCACTTGAGCAGCAACTTGCTTGCTATTCTTCTTGAAGTTCCCCTTCTTCCCTCTGCCCTTTTCTTGAAACTAGTGATCTTGTCAACCATCAACACTTGATGTTTTTCTTGATTTCTACCTTCGTTGATTTCAGCATCATGAAGAGCTTGGGAGTTGTTTCCATTATCCCTTGCATATTATATTTCATCACGAAGTTCTACTAACTTGGTGATGGTGACTAGAGAATTCTGTCAATCACTATCTTATCTGGAAGATTAACTCCCACTTGATTCAAGCGGTTGTAGTACCCAGACAATCTGAGCACATGCTCACTAGTTGAGCGATTCTCCTCCATCTTTTAGCTATAGAACTTGTTGGAGACTTCATATCTCTCAACTCGGGTATTTGCTTGAAATATTATCCAGCGTGACACCTTGATCTCCATCGTAGCATCGTTGTCGTCTCGCCAATCTTATGCTTCTACGACTATCACTACCTCTTAGTAATAAAGTAAAGCATTACATCGCGATTGCATTGCATACAATAAAGCGACAACCATACGGCTCCTGCCAGTTGCCGATAACTCGGTTACAAAACATGATCATCTCATACAATAAAATTCAGCATCATATCTTGACCATATCACATCACAACATGCCCTGCAAAAACAAGTTAGACGTCCTCTACTTTGTTGTTGCAAGTTTTATGTGGCTGCTACGGGCTTAAGCAAGAACCAATCTCACCTACGCATCAAAACCACAATGATAGTTTGTCAAATAGACTCCGTTTTAACCTTCGCAAGGACCAGGCGTAGCCATACTTGGTTCAACTAAAGTTGGAGAGACAGTCGCCCGCAAGCCACCTATGTGCAAAGCACGTCGGGGGAACCGGTCTCGCGTAAGCGTACGCGTAATGTTGGTTCGGGTCGTCTCGTCCGACAATGCCGCCGAACCAAAGTATGACATGCTGGTAGGCAGTATGACTTATATCGCCCACAACTCACTTGTTTTCTACTCGTGCATATAACATCAACATAAATAACCTAGGCTCGGATGCCACTGTTGGGTTTCGTAGTAATTTCAAAAAAATTCCTACGCACACGCAAGATCATGTGATGTATAGCAATGAGAGGGGAGAGTGCTGTCTACATACCCACGCAGACCGACTGCGGAAGCGATGACACAACGTAGAGGAAGTAGTCGTACGTCTTCACGATCCAACCGATCAAGCACCGAAACTACGGCACCTCCGAGTTCGAGCACACGTTCAGCTCGATGACGATCCCCGGACTCCGATCCAGCAAAGTGTCGGGGAAGAGTTCCGTCAGCACGATGGCGTGGTGATGATTTTGATGCACTACAGCAGCAGGGCTTCGCCTAAACTCCGCTGCAGTATTATCGAGGAATATGGTGGCTGGGGGCACCGCACACGGCTAAGGAATAGATCACGTGGATCAACTTGTGTTTCTTGATCTGTCTTTGGTGCTAGCCCTGCCCCTCTATTTATATCTTGAGCCCTGGGGTCAAAACTTGGAGTAAAAGTCTCCACAAAGTCGGTTTCACCCGATAGGCAAGAGTCCTTCTCGGACTCCAGGGCCAGATGCCAGGGATCCTGGTGTCTGGACCCAGACGCCAGGGACCCTGGCGTCTGGCCCCTGGACTCCGCAAAACTTCCTTTTGCGCTTTCCAAAAACCTTGTGGGCTTTCCCCTTTGGCCCAAATAAAGTGTTCTCGTACCCAAACATTTCGGGAAACATCCGGAACCCCTTCCGGTGATTTCCGGAACCCTTCCGGTGACCAAACACTATTATCATATATATCAAACTTTATCTCCGGACCATTCCGGAGTTCCTCGTCATGTCCGTGATCTCATCTTGGACTCCGAACAACCTTCGGTACATCAAAATGCATAAACTCATAATATAACTATCGTCGTAACCTTAAGCGTGCGGACCCTACGGGTTCGAGAACAATGTAGACATGACCGAGATACGTCTCCGGTCAATAACCAATAGCGGGACCTGGATGCCCATATTGGCTCCTACATATTCTACAAAGATCTTTATCGGTCAGACCGCATAACAACATACGTTGTTCCCTTTGTCATCGGTATGTTACTTGCCCGAGATTCGATCGTCGGTATCCAATACCTAGTTCAATCTCGTTACCGGCAAGTCTCTTTACTCGTTCTGTAATACATCATCCGGCAACTAACATATTAGTTACAATGCTTGCAAGGCTTATGTGATGTGCATTACGGAGAGGGCCCAGAGATACCTCTCCGACAATCGGAGTGACAAATCCTAATCTCGAAATACGCCAACCCAACATCTACCTTTGGAGCCACCTGTAATGCTCCTTTATAATCACCCAGTTACGTTGTGACGTTTGGTAGCACCCAAAGTGGTCCTCCGGCAAACGGGAGTTGCATAATCTCATAGTCATAGGAACATGTATAAGTCATGAAGAAAGCAATAGCAACATACTAAACGATCAGGTGCTAAGCTAATGGAATGGGTCATGTCAATCAGATCATTCAACTAATGATGTGACCTTGTTAATCAAATAACAACACTTTGTTCATGGTTAGGAAACATAAGCATCTTTGATTAACGAGCTAGTCAAGTAGAGGCATACTAGTGACACTTTGTTTGTCTATGTATTCACACAAGTATTATGTTTCCGGTTAATACAATTCTAGCATGAATAATAAACATTCATCATGAAATAAGGAAATAAATAATAACTTTATTATTGCCTCTAGGGCATATTTCCTTCACACAGGTCTATAAGTCTATGAGGAGTTTGACATTTATAGAGAAAGTCAACCCCTAAAAAGGAAGTTCTTCGACTGAAGACTTTGGATTTCCGAAGACTTTCTGAAGACTTTGAAAGTGAAGAAATTGGTGCAATCCTGAAGACTTGGTATTCATTCGAGGAACATGAAGCGTGAAGACTTTTTGTTTTCGTAGTTTCATTTTCTCTTTCTTGAGTCGTAGGAAACACCGTACTGTTAAAGGGGGTCGAGAAAATACTAAGGAAAAATTTCCATGTGATGCTCAACTCAAAATCCTACACCTACCAATCCCTTCGAGCGAAGCCATTGGAAATCTCATACAGTTCAATCATATTCTTCAGTGATAGAGACAAAATTCTTCTGGTCTCTAAGCAATTTTTTCTGACTGAGGAGTTAGGAATTCACCAGTGCGGATTACCTACACAGTGAGGAACATGATAGCCTGAGGAATTTGATACTCAAATTTCCGACCGTTGCTGTGCTATGCGCCAGCTGTCCCAAAATATCTACCCACCTAACAGTCATATCATTGAAGGGCATTTATGTCTTATCATGCCAGGCTGCTCCCTAGGCTATAAAGAGCCGCCCCCTACAACCACTAGCTGGACGGCTGCTCCGAGAAAAACTGACACTTGTCATTTGAGAGCATCCCATCCTCCGAGGACTTTGAGCGAAAATCATCAAGTGAGGAAAACCCAAACCCAAACACCTACAAACCCCAAGTGATTGAGCATCACTGAAGAGATTGATCCTGCGTGGATCCGGCGCTTGTTACCTTTGAAGACTGTGCTTCTTCCAGATGATTAGGCGTCAAGGTCTAGAGCATCTAAAAGGAATTGTGGATCGTCGAGTGACCAAGTTTGTGAAGGTTCGGAAGTCACCTGAAGACTTACCAAGAGTGATTGGGCGAGGTCTGTGTGACCTTAGCTCAAGGAGAATACGGTGAGGACTGTGTGTCCAGGACTATGTGTCCTTAGGTTTAAATACCTACCCGCTCCAACCAGACGTACAACTGAGACAGCAGTTGGAACTGGTCTACCAAATCATTGTCTTCCTCGAGCTCACTGGTTCTATTTCCTCAACTCTTTCATTTCCTCATAACTGTGTTGAGTGATTGTTCGTATATGTGTTTGAAGACTTTGACTGAAGACTTTCTCAATTTCCTCAGTTCAATTTCTTCAGTCTGTTTGTCTTAATCCTATGTTATCCGGTGTTTACGCTTCCTGTACTCTGTGCTTGTCTTCATTTCATCATGATGACAATGCTTGTGGTCTGTTATGTTTACTTTTGAGTACTTACTCCATTGCTAGTAGTTCTTCGATAAGGAGTTTCCTCACCTGCAAATTCCTCAGTGAAGAATTCATAAAAATCGCCTATTCACCCCCCTAGTTGATATAACGCACTTTCAATTGGTATCAGAGCAAGGTACTCCCTTGTTCTGTGTGATTTTGGTTTAACCGCCTGGAGTTTTAGTTATGTCGACCACAGGTATGATCAAGGTCTCTGCTGGGTGTCCTACCTTCGATGGGACGGACTACCCCTACTGGAAGAATAAGATGTGAATGCATCTTGAGGCAATTGATAACGATCTCTGGTATGTTGTGGAAAATGGTGTTCCCTCAGTCACACCTTCTCTGAATGCTACTGATGTGAAGAGATTCAAGCAACTCGATTCTCAAGCGTAGAATATCATATGTGGCCATCTGAGCAAAGGACAGTATGGATGAGTGAGTGCTTTGGAAACTGCTAAGCTTATCTGGGATAGGCTGTCCAAGGTGAATGAAGGAGTCTCAACACAGCGTGACTCTCGAGCTGATGTTCTTCACAATCTCTTCAACCGCTTCAAAAGACTCGACAATGAAAATGTTCAACAAACCTTCGATCGCCTCACTGACATCTCAAATGAGCTTCAAGCACTTGGTGCCACTGACATCACCGACCATGAGGTGGTGAAGAAATTGCTGAGATCGCTTGATTCCTCATTTGACACTCTGGCATTGATGATACAAGAACGTGCTGATTACAAGTCACTTGATCCCGCTAATATCCTCGAAAGGCTAAATACTCATGAGTTACAGCTTGCTGAGAAGAGAGATCTCTATGGTTCGAGCTATGGCAGATCACGTGCCCTGAAGGCCAAGGCAGTGTCTGAATCTGAAGATGAAGATTCTGGTAGCATCCTTGGTGATCCTGAAGAACTGAGCCATGATCTAGCACTGCTCGTGAAGAAATTCCAGAAGTTCTCAAGATGTGGTCGCTTTGGAAAATCCTCAAGGAGCAATGATTCCTCATCTAGTGACTACAAGAAGAGGCTTTGTCAAAAATGCAAGAAACCTGGACACTACATTCAAGATTGTCCTCAGTGGGAAAAGGAATCAAAGAAGAAGAAATACAAGGATTACAGTTCTGATGATGCGAAGAAAAAGAAGAAATCCTCAAAATCTTCATCATCAAAATCCTCAAAGTCTTCATCTTACAAGAAGAGCAACTCCAAGAAGGCTCGGCCGTTCATTGGCAAGGAAATGGACCCTGAGGCTGAATCTGAGGAACATGAGGAAGAGGAGGCATCTGAGGAGTCTGAGTCTGGTGTGGCGAGCCTGGCTCTCGCTACTGCTTTCGTCAGCAAGTCCATCTTCAACTCCGAAGAAAATGGCTTCACCAACATGGCTGATGGAAATAATGATGACTACACGCCCACCTATTGCTTCATGGAAAAAGGTGCCAAGGTACTCAAATACCCCTCCTCTGAATCAAGTGAGAATGAATCTAATGAAAACCTCAAACCCAACTACTCCAAACTTGCTAAGATTGTTGTAAAACAACAAAAGGCTTTTGAAAAAGTTCAAAACATGCTAGACAAAAGTGATGATATGTTGGGTGAAGAAATGGATCGCACTAAAACCTTGACTGAAAATCTTCAGAGACTTCAGTCTAGGTTTGACAACCTTCAAGGTCATCATAACACTCTCTTATCTGATCATGAGAAGCTTTCATATGAATTTCTTCAAAGAAACCAAGATCTTGAAAAGCTAAGAGTGAGTTATGAAGATCTTCAGAAGGAGCGCGTGAAAGTGCGTTATATCGACTAGAGGGGGGTGAATAGGCGATTTTTATGAAAGTCTTCAAAACATGGAAGTTATGAAGACAAACGATAGAAATAAACCTATTACCCTGCAGCGGAAGGTAGACTACACTAGGCAAGCCATAGTCAAGTATTCAATAGAGTGAAAGCACAATGACTAATAGCAGCAATGTAGTAAGGATCAGGTAGGAAGATATTGTGAAGACACACAGAACACGCAGTCACTCAGTGAAGACAAAAGATAGTGCGAACATACAATGACTTCACAAGGAGTAACAGTAAGTAAAGGGAATGGAAGATGAAACCAGTGACTCGCTGAAGACAATGATTTGTTGGACCAGTTCCAGTTGCTGTGACAATTGTACATCTGGTTAGGGCGGCTAGGTATTTAAACCTTAGGACACACAGTCCCGAACACCCAGTCCTGAACAGGCAGCTCAGGACACCCAGTCCTCTCCGTATTCCCCTTGAGCTAAGGTCACACAGACCTCGCCCAATCACTCTGGTAAGTCTTCAAGGTAGACTCCCAAACCTTCACAGACTTCGTTCACCGGCAATCCACAATGTCTCTTGGATGCTCAGAACGCAACGCCTAACCGGCTGGAGGATGCACAGTCCTCAAGTGTAATAAGTCTTCAGATCACACAGACAAGAAGACTTAAGTGATGCCTAATTCTCTTTGGCTCTGGGTGGTTAGGGCTTTATCCTCGCAAGGAATTATCTCTCAAAGGCTTCGAGGTGGGTTGCTCTCAAATGACAAAAGCCGTACTCTGAATCTGAGCAGCCAACCGTTTATGGTTGTAGGGGGTGGGCTATTTATAGCCACTTGGCAACCCGACCTAATTTGTCCGAAATGACCCTGGGTCACTAAGGAACTGACACATGTTCCAACGGTCAGATTTCAAACTCACACGGCAACTTTACTTGGGCTTCAAGCAAAGCTGACTTGCCCGACTCTGGACAAGATTCGCTCTCGAAGTCTTCACTCGAAGACATAGGTTTTGTTTAAGCATCACTTCAGTCATTTTGACTGGTTCTCTTGGACCCCACTTAACAGTACGGTGGTTCCTATGACTCAACACAGAAGAAAGAGAACTACAAAATATCTAAGTCTTCGAGCTCCATAGGCTTCATGTGGTGTCTTCTCTTGTCATAGTCTTCAATGTGAATATCTTCATATACCACCTTTGACTTCAATGTCTTCATACATTTTTAGGGGTCATCTCTGGTAGGAAAACTGAATCAATGAGGGGCTTCTACCTGTGTTATCCTGCAATTCTCACAAACACATTAGTCCCTCAACTAGGTTTGTCGTCAATACTCCAAAACCAACTAGGGGTGGCACTAGATGCACTTACAATCTCCCCCTTTTTGGTGATTGATGACAAACTAGTTGAAGTTTTCAACGGGGAATATAATCTGTGAAATTGTAAAGGATAAGGAATTGTCTTCATAAGTTACAAGGGCTCCCCTTGAAGATGTGCATATAAGTAATTTGCTTTTGGAATGGAAATGCACATGGAAGGTTGTACTTGTGGAGATCCACTTCAACTTATGATGACAATCCACTATGCATGTGAAAGTATATGAAGATAATGACATGCATAATGGAAAATGGACGTCTGCAGAATGATCTAAGTGCGGAATTTATCGTCGCACATGCGGAATTTATCATCGCAACACAAGGTGGCAGATAAGTAGCAGACGACCATCGAGTTTAAGTGTTACAACCCAAAGAACCAAATGTAGCAAAACGAGAGTTGTAAGCATGAAGCAAAATATAAAGCACCCGCCCATATGGACCCGCTTGAAGACTATCAACCTCATATGCTTCTCCCCCTTTTGTCAGTAAGGACCAAAAAGGTTTGAAGACATAGAGCATCTACTCGTTCCCATGAGGAGTAGGTGAAGCAGCAGGGTCGTTGGTGGTGTTTGGCGGTGCTGAAGAGCTTGGAGCAGAGTCGAAGTGTGCTGAAGGAGGTGGCGGTGAAGTAGCATCGTCTTCATCCTCGATCACTCTGGCATTCACAGTTGCAACAGAGGAAGAGAACTCAGAGTCTTCAAGGGATGGAGTTCGTCGCAGCACTGCCCTTCGAGGAGGTGTGGAGTCAAACTTCAATCGCTCAGTGAAGCCATCCTCTTGAAGATCATCTTCAGAACACATCAGTGTCAGCCCTTTCCATGTGCGGCGAGAAGTTTCATGGGCAACAAAAGCATTCTTGGTGCCAAGATTGCGAATGCGATTAAAATCCACCAAGAGGCTTTGCATTTGATGCTTCAGCCAGTCATGATGCCTATCCTGTTTCTGATGAAGAGCCACAAGAATCTCTCGGTCACTGAGAACACGAGTGCACTTCTTGGGTCGTGGAGCAGTTGTACTGTCAGTGGCTTCAGTGAGAGCAGGATGCGGTGCACGTCTAGTGCCAGCCAAAGGATACACACGAGCAACTGCTTCAACTCCTTCAATGTTCTGGGAAAAACTCTGATGCTCTGCATTCTGAAGACTTAGGGGTTCCTTGGCAGGCTCAGGATAGATGACTTCAATCGACATATCCACATCGGGTAGAAAAATCAGATGATTGCGAGCAGATGGCTGATATGAGATAGTGGAGTGAAGTTTGATCAGCCGCATGACCCATGGGGCGTAGAACTTCAAGCCAAACAGATCAGAGCCTGATGTAGCAAGTTGGCGAATGAAGAAGTCCTGTGCATTGAAGCATTTTCCATGAATAATATAGAAGACCAAAGTCTTCATTGCACCTTCAAGCTTGGCATGTGGAGAGTGCCCTTTGATGGGCCAGAGAGTTCGCCTTATGATGTGATAAATAGTCCTTGGCAGATACTCTAGGTCTTCAACAAAGAACTCTTTGGGATATGCAGCATCTTGGGGTAATGGCTTCATCATACTGAGCATCTGACTCATGTTAGGTTCAGGCTTCTGAAAGATGCTCTCCACAGCTTCACTGTGAAGTTGACAGCCAGATTCGTAGAGATCTCCGGGAGTGGGCAGACCAGTGAGCTCAATGATGTCAAAGGCTTTGGCTTCGTGATGAACGTTTCCTGTCATCCACTCCAGGACCCAAGTCTTCGAATCTCTGTTATACCCACGGATGTGAAGTGTGGCATAGAATTGGAGCAGGAACTCTTCATTCCAATGCTCTTGGTCAGTGACGAATGGCAGTAATCCAACTTCTTTGAAGCAATCCAGAGCTTCTTCCAGACAGGGCAGACCAGCTATAGCTTCAATGTCAAGACGCTTGTGGGGGAAGATGCGACCTTGATTGTATAGAATGTAGGAGTAATAGCTTCGCTGCGGATAGCTCCAGAACCGATCAGATGATATCCTTTCCCTTGAGTAGGGGTTCCTGGAGCTATTGAAGAATGTGTTGTCTGCTCTGAAGCCATTGATATTGAAGGATCCAGGTGCTGATGTAGGACCTGGGAACCTGGGCAATCTTGGGATTGGCTTCTGTACTTGAGGCCTGTGTTCAACATGATAGTCGAACTGGGGACCGGCAGCAGGTGCAGGAACAGAAGCAATGGGATCAGTGGCTTCGCTGACTTCTGATGCTTTTGTTGGGGAGGGCTCCACATTAGCTTCAGCCATGACAGTGTCAGTGGCTTCATTGGTGGTGGTGGTGGCAGCCTCAAGATTTTCAACCTCCACTTGACGAGCTGGAGGGTCGGTCACAATCATGTTCTCCTCGAGAACTGCTTCTTGGTGGGATAGGGGAGTAGCAGCTTGTGGGACTTCTTCTTCATCGGCTAATGCAGCTGGAATGTCTTCAGCAGTTTCAGCTTCAGACACAGAGACTGGAGGCCTAGGTCCTTTGCGAAGCCTGCGCAACGCAGGCGACGCCTGTTTAGTTGGAGTTGGCTGGGCCTCAAAGTCTTCTTCCTCTTGTGGGCGATCAGCCCATGAAGCATCCTGAGCGATTGGCGTCAGAGGACGACCAATGCTGATGAGTTCGCTGTTCTCGAGCTGAGGAAGGACTGCACCATCTTCTACATGGTCATGTTGACCAATGTCTTCAGCAGCGATGGGATCAGCTGCTGGAAAGTCTTCAGCTTCATGAGCCTCTGTGAAAGCAGGCTCATGGATTGTCAGTTGGTGTTCAGCGTCAGGACGAACCATGGAAATGGGTTCAACTATCAAAGGCTCTGTGGGAGCAGCCCGATCTTTCTTGGTCTTCCTCTTCTTCTTGGAGGGGGCAATAGGAGAGGCTTCAGGATGTTTCCTCTTCCTGGCTTCAGCCTCAGCAGTCCTCATCTTCTTGAGCTCTGAAGTGGTTGACCGGCTTTTTGGCTTCGAGCCAGTCATTCTAGTTGGGAAGACAATGGGATCTGCTTCCTGCCTTGGTGTGTCAGGTTCAGCCGTAGCGGGCTTCTTCATCTTCTTTGCTGCCATCCTGGGGTCGATGCCAGGACGCCCAAGGGCCTTGCGCTTCTCAGCCTCATTGTAGGCCTGCACACATTTGTCAGCCAGAACCTTCATGCGCTCACGAGAACCTTGAGCTTCTGCACGTTTCTTGAGAAAGGCTTCCTTGAGCTCGTGCAGCATAATCTTGAAGTTCTTCACCTCTTGCACGCTGAGCTTGGCCATATGCTTCTTGAACTGAGCCTTTTCATAGTCAATCTTTTGCTTCAGTTCAACAATGCGTTGGGCGATAGCTAACTCTGAAGCAATGGCGCCATGGAAGGCGACACTGAGGCCAATGGGTAGTTGCAGATCTTCGAAGCTAATGTTTGGCATGTCAAACCATTCACCAATGAAGTTGTGGATGATTGTTACATCAAAGAGAGGCAGATCATTGAAGATTTCTGCTTCTTCTTTGCTCTTGATGAGTTGCTCAAGAGCGTCATCTGCAAGATCTTCATCACTTGACAGATCAATGGCATCATTGCGCAGAATGGTAGCAGCTGTTAGCTCTTGGCCAGTGTGTGGCAGAGGCATCTTAACCTTATGGGGCTTGGAGATGCGTGACAAATCTTCAAACTACACACTGTCTTCAGGAGGTGCAGTTGCCAGTGGCTTCGCTCGTGAGAGTTTTGGAGCAGAGGCAGGCTTTGAAGCTTTTGGCTGCTTCTTTGGCTTCGGTGCTGCAGGCGCTTCATCTGATTCAGCGACATCTGCAGGCTCATTCACGGCTGTCCCTTGAACCAAGATATGGGTGATGAGACCTTCAAGGTTGTAGAAAGGACCGACGACATTGGGTTCTGCATCACGTGTGCCGTCAGCCCTTGGAGCAAAAGGACCAGGGTTGAAGTCTAGTCCCAATGTCTTCTTGTTCTGCTTTGCTGAGTTCTGGGCAAAATGGAAGTTGAGCTTGAACAGAATGTCGTCACGACACCATAGCAGGGACGATGGGTCAGCATCCGCAGGTTGTGGTCCACGGACCATGCAGGGATAGAAGCCTTGTTCAATAGCTTCATCTCTGGTCCTGGGTTGAAGATTTTTGTAGAGGATGTCTCCCCATGGTCGCTTGATGGCATTCTTTTCAGCATATTCCTTGGTCACAAATTTGTACTTGAACCACTGTTCTGCCCAATAGCGTCGAATCCATTGGATTCGTGTCTTGCGCTGATTGTAATCCTCTTCAGGATCTGTCTTGTACAGCTCTGAGAGGTCATCGGGTAGATCTCTTGATGTTTCTTCTCGACGCTTTCTGCCACCCTTCCTTGCTGATTTTTCTGAAGCCATGAACCTTAATCTGAAAGGCTTCAATACATTCAGAGGCTTCAAAGGTTTTCGCTTGCTGGACAAACAGGAACTGGCTTCGGGAGAATTTATGTGATGCTGTAAGAATTCTGCAAATGAATGCAGACTATGAGAACCAAAGGATTCTCCCACAGACATGTACCTGTGACAGCATTAAGGTGCGAGGGAAGGGGAAGAGGTCATATGCATTCTCAGAAGATTTTGAAGATAAATCAGTTTAGAAGACATTGACCTCATTGTGCGAAGACATTCACTCATAGATAAGGAGTTGGTTCCAGATTTGTACGAATCCACAGATCAGTACAAGTGAGGAACCTAACTACTTTGTGAAGCATAAGTGAATATACTAGGCATGTTATGAGATGCAGTATGAGAGAGATCTAACTTGTGTGAATAGAAACTGCTTGTGGTAGAAAGTGACATAGCCATAGGATCAACGGTGCCGTAAAAAGGAAGTTTTATTTACCACACTAAGAGTGGAAGATGAGGCCGAGCAGTTCGATCTTCCGTGCCCTAACTTGGCGACGGAGGACACCTACGGTGACGGCGGAGAGGACGATGTCCACGGTCGGCGTGAAGACGGCGTCGGAGAGGTTGCGGCAGCGAAGCGCTTCATCGCCGGCGTCGTCGAGGGCTAGCGGTGGCACTAGGGTTCGTGCGAGAGTGGAAGAAGAGATAATGACCGTCGTGAAGTGTGTATTTATAGGTACAGGGGCGGCACTGCGCTATTACGCAGGGGCCCCTGGTGATTCGCATCTGAGGAACACGTGGCCATCATGCAGAATTTTGGGGTTTGTTCCACGTCCCACGCACGCCTGGATTGTCGGGTGGTCGTTCCTACTTCTCTGGGTTTCATGTGGAGGAATGAGCATTGAAAGTGGACTTAAGGTTTGTCTTTGTATCTTCTGCTGACAAGGACGCAGAGAAGACATTCGACAGTTTCAATAGAATGCATATGATTTGGAGAGATAGAGTTCGAGATAGATAGCATAGAGAGGTTAGGGTCCGATCACATTCACTTAGTTCAAAAGATTCAACAAGAAGACATAGCTATAAGTGAATGCTGTAGAGGACAGAACACTAGTATATATATATATAATCAACATAGTGAAGATAATCATGAAGACATGTTGAGATTGAAGCCAAACCAAATGTGAAGACATAGCAAGGTAACGCCATGAGTGAAACACTTCAAAATAGAACATTTGGTGGTGGCGTTACCCACCGTATAGGAAGTATTAGACCCAGACACGGCGCACAATTATCGTGGCGCTCCGAAGTCAAATTCCACATTAATGTATTCACACTTAGAATGTATGTCTTCATTGATTGAAGATATACTTTACTTCGTGTGTTGCACATGTAAGTCATCAATATGCATAAGGGTTAGGATGTGTGCCTGATGTAGACTTGCGATAAACTTTGTCACCAGCATAATCAGCATCCGAGAATCCAACCAGATCAAACTCTGAGCCCTTTGGATACCATAATCCTAGAGTTGGGGTGTGAGCCAAATATCGAAGAATTCGCTTCACAGCTAAGTGATGCGACTCCTTTGGTGCCGCTTGAAATCGAGCAGACATGCAAACACTAAGCATAATATCTGGCCTAGATGCACATAGATAAAGTAAAGAACCAATCATGGAGTGGTATACCTTTTGATCGAACTCTTTACCATTGTCGTTAGGACCCAGATGATGCTTGGCTGGCATTGGCGTCGTGAAGCCTTTGCAGTCTTGCATACCGAACTTCTTCAAACAATCATTGAGATACTTCTCTTAAGATATGAAGATGCCGTTGCGTTGCTGTCATATTTGAAGATCGAGAAAGAACTTCAGCTCTCCCATCATAGACATTTGATATTGCTCTTGCATCATATATCCAAACTCTTCACTATACTTTAGGCCCGAGGGGCTTGTTTGAGGCCATACAGTGCCTTGTTGAGCTTGTATACCATGTCAGGATGTTTTGGATCTTCAAAGCCAGGAGGTTGTGCAACATACACTTCTTCTTCAATCTTGCCATTGAGGAAGGCGCTCTTCACATCCATTTGATAAAGAAGTATGTTGTGATGATTTGCATAGGCCAGCAGTATGCGTATGGCTTCAAGTCTAGCCACAGGAGAAAATGTTTCATCGAAGTCAATGCCTTCCACTTGAGTATATCCTTGAGCAACGAGACGAGCTTTGTTTCTGACAACTTGACCATGCTCATCTTGCTTGTTGCGGTATATCCATTTGGTGCCTATTATGTTGTGCTTCCGAGGATCGGAACGCTTGACCAGTTCCCATACATTATTCAGCTCAAACTGTTGAAGCTCGTCTTGCATAGCTTGAATCCATTCAGGTTCCATGAAGGCTTCTTCAACTTTCTTGGGTTCTGTTATTGAGATGAATGCGAAGTGCCCACAGAAATTTCCTAGCTGAGTTGCCCTTGAACGAGTGAGTGGACCGGGTGCATTGATGCTATCAATTATTCTTTCAATCTGCACTTCATTGGCAACGCGAGGATGTACAGGGCGATGATTTTGCTCTTGCTGATCATTGTCGTTGTTAGAAGGAATGTCTTCAGGCTGAGCATTGTCTTCATGTTGATCAGGTGCTGAGATGACAAGTTCTCCTTCAGGATGAGCTTCAGAAGGTATAATTTCTCCAGTTCCCATTAGCTTGATTGATTCACTGGATGGAACTTCATCTAGCACATTTGGCAGTTGCTCTCTTTGTGAACCATTGGTCGCATCGAACCGCACATCCACTGTTTCAACCACTTTGTAATGAAAGAGATTGAAGACTCTGTAGGAGTGCGAATCCTTTCCATATCCAAGCATAAAACCCTCATGTGCTTTTGGTGCAAACTTTGAGGTGTGATGTGGGTCCTTGATCCAGCACCTGGCGCCAAATACTCTGAACTAACTGACATTTGGCTTCTTGCCAGTAATGTGATTTGTACACCCACTATCAATAATCCATTCTGAAGATGCTGGTGTCGTACCCTACAGTGCAGTTAGGGGGATAGGCTTCACGAAGAGCATTGTGAAGCAAAAACATTTGATGAACCAGTGGGTTATGAAAGCTTAGATCCAGATTAGGACTAATAGGGAGAGTAGCAAGCGATTCAGGAATGAAGTACATAGTAAGACCATTCGGGCATTTGATCTTGCACCCTACAAGATGTTTAAGCTCCCCAGCAATAGCGTCAGACGATTTTGGTTTTCTGCTGGAGACCTTTCCCTGCAAAAGAGAGTTAAGCTTTCTTAGCCACCCACATCTTCAAGGGTGGCTTAGAAGCAATAAGTCTAAGTGCAGCATCTGAGAACTTTGGCTTTGGAGCCCTAGCAAACAGTCTTGCAGGCGGACAATAGTACTCATAAGAATAAGCAGAAGAGTTCTTGGTCTTATGAACATGGCGGTTTGATGAACCGCTCTCATATTCATATGCCTGAGTATGGTTTCCCTGCAAAACATTTGCGTTAGTGCGACTCAGGTGAGTCCTCTGTCTGTATGAAACCTTTGGACCGTATGAAGCCTTTGGTCTGAGGTTTGTCTTCTTCACGTGAGGTGTCATGATGACATTCACAGGAAGATTCTCCAGACACCTTTTCGGAACCCAGATCTTCTTCATAGGCGGTCCATTCCTGCAGTTAGTACCAATGTACCTGGCAAACACTTCACCATTCTGATTCTTAAACAGTTTATAGTTTGCATCAAGGGATTCATCAATGATAATGGGGTTAGCACAAGTGAAGCCAGATAGATTGGATGGATCTACTGAAGGTTCCTTTGCAGCAACCCACGTGGTTTTGGGGTACTACTCAGGTTTCCAGTAAGAGCCATCAGCATTCATTTTTCTTACCAACCCAACACCCTCTTTCCTCGGGTTTCAGTTCAGAATCTGCTTTTTGAGGACATCACATAGTGTCTGATGCCCTTTAAGACTTTTGTACATCCTTGTTTCAAGCAATGTCTTCAACCTAGCATTCTCATCAGCAATAGCAGTGGTATCCTCAGCAGAGGGGTTAGTTACCACATCAACAGTTGAAGATATTGCAACAGTAGTAGCAGTAGAACATTCAGCAACAGAAGTAGCATTATCATGCTCAATGCATTTAAGACATGGTGGTTCAAATCCTTCCTGAGCGGAACTGATCTGTTTGGCGCGAAGTGACTCGTTTTCCTTTTGAAGATCTTCATGAGCCGCTCTCAATTTCTCAAGATCTTGCTTCCTTTGAAGATAATCATAGGAAAGCTTTTCATGAGTTGTTGAGAGAGTTTCATGACGACTTTCAAGTTCCTCATACTTAACGTGAAGATCTTTTATGTCTTCAATTAAGGATTCAGATCGAGTCACTTCAGCACCTAACAAATCATCGCTTCTGTCTAACAGTTTCTGAATATGATCCATAGCTTTCTGTTGTTCAGTTGCAATTTTAGCAAGTGTTTTGTAGCTGGGTTTTGAACCACAATCAGAGTCATCGTCACTAGATGTTTGATAGTGAGTAGTGCGTGTGTTTACCTTGGCACCGCGTGCCACGAAGCAGTAGGTAGAAGTGGAGTAGTCCTTGTCATTTGCATCGGTGTCGGTGATGAAGTCATTGTCTTCAGTGTTGAAGATGGACTTGGCAACGTATGCTGTAGCCAGACTTGCAACGCCTGAATCGGACTCCTCCTCAGACTCCACCTCCGCCTCCTCAGAAGCGGACTCCTCCTCTGAATCCATTTCCTTGCCAACAAACGCACGTGCCTTGCCAGATGAGCTCTTCTTGTGTGATGAAGACTTTGAGGAAGACTTGGAAGAAGACTTTGAGTATTTCTTCTTCTTCTTGTCGTCAGAGTCATATTCCTTGCTCTTCTTCTTCTTTTTGTTCTCATTGTCTCACTGTGGACACTCAGAGATGAAGTGGCCAGGTTTCTTGCACTTGTGACATGTTTTCTTCTTGTAGTCGTGAGCAGAAGCTTCATCATTCCTTGAGCTTGATCGGGAAGACTTTCTGAAACCTTTCTTCTTGGTGAATTTTTGGAACTTCTTCACAAGCATAGCAAGTTCCCTTCCATTGTCTTCAGGATCATCCGAACTGCTGTCAGATTCTTCTTCAGATGAGGAGACAGTTTTTTCCTTCAAGGCACAAGTTCGCCCATAGTTTGGACCGTAGATATCTCTTTTCTCAGAAAGCTGAAACTCATGTGTGTTGAGCCTCTCAAGTATGTCAGACGGATCGAGTGTCTTGAAATCAGGACGTTCTTGAATCATCAGGGCTAGGGTGTCAAACGAACTATCAAGTGATCTCAGTAGTGTCTTGACGACTTCATGTTTGGTGATCTCAGTAGCGCCGAGGGCTTGAAGCTCATTTGTGATGTCAGTGAGTCGGTCAAATGTGAGCTGGACATTCTCATTGTCGTTTCGCTTGAAGCGGTTGAAGAGGTTGCGAAGGACACCGATTCTCTGATCTCTCTGGGTTGAGATGCCTTCATTGACCTTGGAGAGTCAGTCCCAGACTAGCTTAGATGTTTCCAAAGCACTCACACGGCCATACTGTCCTTTGGTCAGATGACCACGGATGATATTCTTGGCAGTAGAGTCCAGTTGAACGAACTTCTTGACATCAGCAGCAGTGACACCTTCTCCAGCCTTGGGAACGCTGTTCTTGACGACATACCATAGGTCGACGTCAATGGCTTCAAGATGCATGCGCATCTTATTCTTCCAGTAGGGATATTCAGTTCCATCGAAGACGGGGCACACAGCGGAGACTTTAATTATCCCTGCAGTCGACATAGCTAAAACTCCAGGTGGTTAAACCGAATCACACAGAACAAGGGAGCACCTTGCTCTGATACCAATTGAAAGTGCGTTATATCGACTAGAGGGGGGGTGAATACGAGATTTTTATGAAAGTCTTGAAAACATGGAAGTTATGAAGACAAACGATAGAAATAAACCTATTACCCTGCAGCGGAAGGTAGACTACACTAGGCAAGCCATAGTCAAGTATTCAATAGAGTGAAAGCACAATGACTAATAGCAGCAATGTAGTAAGGATCAGGTAGGAAGATATTGTGAAGCCACACAGAACACGCAGTCACTCAGTGAAGACAAAAGATAGTGCGAACATACAATGACTTCACAAGGAGTAACAATAAGTAAAGGGAAGGGAAGATGAAACCAGTGACTCGCTGAAGACAATGATTTGTTGGACCGGTTCCAATTGCTGTGACAACTGTACATCTGGTTAGGGCGGCTAGGTATTTAAACCTTAGGACACTCAGTCCAGGACACCCAGTCCTGAACACGCAGCTCAGGACACCCAGTCCTCTCCGTATTCCCCTTGAGCTAAGGTCACACAAACCTCGCCCAATCACTCTGGTAAGTCTTCAAGGTAGACTCCCAAACCTTCACAGACTTCGTTCACCGGCAATCCACAATGTCTCTTGGATGCTCAGAACGCGACGCCTAACCGGCTGGAGGATGCACAGTCCTCAAGTGTAATAAGTCTTCAGATCACACAGACAAGAAGACTTAAGTGATGCCTAATTCTCTTTGGCTCTGGGTGGTTAGGGCTTTATCCTTGCAAGGAATTCTCTCTCAAAGGCTTCGAGGTGGGTTGCTCTCAAACGACAAAAGCCGTACTCTGAATCTGAGCAGCCAACCGTTTATGGTTGTAGGGGGTGGGCTATTTATAGCCACTTGGCAACCCGACCTGATTTGTCCGAAATGACCCTGGGTCACTAAGGAACTGACACGTGTTCCAACAGTCAGATTTAAAACTCACACGGCAACTTTACTTGGGCTTCAAGCAAAGCTGACTTGCCCGACTCTGCACAAGATTTTCTCGCAAAGTCTTCAGTCGAAGACATAGGTTTTGTTTAAGCATCACTTCAGTCATTCTGACTGGTTCTCTTGGACCCCACTTAACAGTACGGTGGTTCCTATGACTCAACACAGAAGAAAGAGAACTACGAAAGATCTAAGTCTTCGAGCTCCATAGGCTTCATGTGGTGTCTTCTCTTGTCATAGTCTTCAATGTGAATATCTTCATATACCACCTTTGACTTCAATGTCTTCATACATTTTTAGGGGTCATCTCTGGTAGGAAAACCGAATCAATGAGGGACTTCTACCTGTGTTATCCTGCAATTCTCACAAACACATTAGTCCCTCAACTAGGTTTGTCGTCAATACTCCAAAACCAACTAGGGGTGGCACTAGATGCACTTGTAGTGCGATTCATTACTTGCTCAACAAATCAGCACTTCTCAGGAAGAATTTGTTCCTCCATCCTTGAAGTGCATTGAACATGAATCTGCTAATTCTTCACCTGAATGTTCAAATGCTTCTATTGTTACAAATTCTTCACCTGTCTCTGCTATCACTAATTCCTCATTTGAGGACATTGCTAGTATCACTGATGATGCAGGGCTGAAGGAATTGTACATGACAGGCATGTACAAAAGCCTCAAAGGGCATCAGACTCTTTGTGATGTGCTTAAAAAGCAGATCCTCAACAGGAACCCTAGGAAAGAGGGTATTTCCTTTGAGAGGAAACTCAATGCTAATGGTACATATTGGAAGCCTGAGCAGTACCCCAAAACCTCATGGGTTGCTGCAAAGGGACCTCCAGTTGATCCATCTAATTTATCTGGCTTTGCATGTGAATCTCCTTGTTCTGATGATGAGTCAATTGACTCCAACTATAAACTGTTCAAAAATCAGAATGGTGAAGTATTTGCTAGATATGTTGGCACTAACTGCAGGAACGGTCCTCCTATGAAGAAACTCTGGGTTCCCAAAAGGTGCCTTGAAAGTCTTCAGGTGAATGTCCTCAGGACACCACCTGTGAAGAATAGGAACCCTAGATTAAATTCTTCATATGGACCAAACTCCTCAAAAGGATCAAAGTCCTCATATGAATATCATCATGCTAACAACTCTGTTTCACAGGGAAGAGCTAAGGGCTATGAATATGAGCTTTATTCTTCTAATTATTATGTTCATAAGTCCTCAAAGAATTTCTCTGCTTATACATATGCTTATCCTAACCCCTCTTATGTGCAACGAAATGGGTTGGCGTCTATGCCACCTTTCTCATATGGAGCTCGCAGAGTGATGAACTCTTTGCCACCCCTTCAGATGTGGGTGGTGCAGAAAAAGAACTAATCTCTTCTGCAGGGTCAGGTGTCCAGACGTACGTAATCGTCTGAAAAATTTGCTGGAGACCTGAATGTGCCTGATAGGACACAGGCTAACCATGAAGAAATGAACATTCATTTCTCACGTCCTCATACTACTTTATCTGTTCTATTGCTTGATGAAATTGATCTGATGATTTGATGTCATATTCTTCATTAAAGAAGTATATGAGTTCGTAAGCTGCACTAATTCATCTGCAGGATGATCAACCCAAAGCCACTAAGTGGGTCCTCCATAGTGGATGTACAAATCACATGACTGGTGACAAGAATCTATTGATGGATGCTCCATTATCTCTGTCGCATCTGAAGCATATCATCTTTGCTGACAAAGGAAAAAGTTAGGTATTGGGTCTAGGTAAGGTTGCGATCACAAAGGATCGACACATGGACAAAGTCATGCTTGTTGAGTCCTTAGGATACAACCTCATGTCTGTCTCAATGCTTTGCGATCTTGATATGGTAGTTGTCTTTGGCAAGTATCGTTGTGTTGTGATCATGGAAGCTGACAATTCCAAAGTCTTCGAAGGCTTTAGGAGAGGAGACTTGTATATTGTTGATTTCTCTAGAGGACCACAACCAGCCGTGTCCCTACTTGAAAAAGCTTCAGAAGGCTGGCTCTGGCATTGACAACTTGGTCATGCAGGCATGAGGAATTTGCACACGCTTGCGAAGAAGAAGCATGTCATTGGCATTGAGAATGTCAAATTACTCAAGGATCACTTATGCAGAGCCTGTGAAGCTGGAAAGATGACCAAGGCCAAGCATCCAGCGAAGACAATCATGACTACCACTCGACCATTTGAATTGCTTCATATGGATCTTTTTGGCCCTAATCATTATTTTGCTGTTACAAATGATGCATCTCTATATGGCTTTGTTATTGTTGATGATTACTCTCGGTACACATGGGTACACATTGTTACTTACAAACATGAAGTGCAGGAAGTCTACAAATGATTTTCCTCGAGGGCTTCAACCAACTTTGGTGTGAAGATCAAGCACATCAGAAGTGAAAATGGAACTGAGTTCAAGAATTCTAGTCTTGATGACTATCTTGATGAACTTGGTATCACTCATGAGTTATCTGCTCCTTATACTCCTCAACAGAATGGCGTCGTGGAGCGCAAGAACAGAACTCTTGTTGAGATGGCTCGCACTATGCTTGATGAATACAAGATACCTCGTCATTTCTGGATTGATGCAATTGATACTTGGTGCCACATCATCAACTGAGTATATCTTCACAAATTCTTCAAAAAGACTGCCTATGAACTCCTCACTGACAAGAAACCCAATGTAAGTTATTTCAAAGTCTTCGGTGCTAAATGTTGGAATAGAGATCCTCATCACAACTCAAAATTTGCACCGAAAGCACATGAAGGTTTCATGCTTGGTTACGGGAAGGACTCACACACCTACAGAGTCTTCAACAACGTTCTTCACAAGGTTGTTGAAACTGTAGATGTGCGGTTCGATGAAACTAATGGCTCACAAAGAGAGCACCTACCTTCTGTGATAGATGAACCAGCACCTGAGGAAACTATCAAGTTCAAGGCTACTGAGGATGTCATTCCTACTGATGAATCTGTTGAAGAATTCATTCCAGAACATGAAGAACGTCGAGCTAATGCACCTGAAGAACATACTGAAGAAAATGGTGCTGAAGAAAATGCTGATCAAATTCCTCAACGACAACCAGCTCATCCTCGCATTGCAAAAGAAGTGCAAGTTGAAAAGATCATCAATGATATTAAAGCGCCAGGTCCTCTCACACGCTCAAAAGCTTCACATTTATCTAACTTTTGTGGGCACTATGCTTTTGTCTCTATCACAGAGCCCACTAAGGTAGATGAACCATTTCTGGAGCCTGAGTGGATTCAGGCCATGCAAGAAGAATTGCATCAATTCGAGCTCAACAACATCTGGGAACTGGTCAACCGTCCAGATCCTCGCAAGCACAATATCATTGGCACAAAATGGATCTGTCGCAACAAGCAAGACGAAAATGGCCTTGTGGTAAGGAATAAGGCACGGCTTGTAGCTCAATGCTACACACAGGTTGAAGGAATTGATTTCGATGAAACTTTTGCACCTGTTGCTAGACTTGAGGCTATTCACATATTACTTGCTTATGCTAACCATCATGATATCACTTTATATCAAATGGATGTGAAAAGTGCATTCCTCAATGGTAAGCTTGAGGAAGAAGTATATGTTTCTCAACCCCCAGGTTTTGAAGATCCAAAGCATCCTGACAAAGTCTTTAGACTTAATAAGGCCCTCTATGGCCTCAAGCAGGCCCCACGGGCGTGGTATGATACTTTGAAGGAATTCCTTATGAAGAAAGGCTTCAAACCCGGTTAACTCGACCCTACTCTTTTCACTAAATCTTATGATGGTGAATTGTTTGTGTGCCAAATATATGATGATGATATTATCTTTGGCTATACTGACCAACGTTATAGTGATGAATTTGCCTATATGATGAGTGAAGAATATCAAATTTCTATGATGGGAGAATTTAAATTCTTCTTAGGTCTTCAAATTCGTCAACAACGCAATGGCATATTCATATCTCGGGAGAAATATCTCAAGGATGTACTGAGGAAATTCGGCATGCAAGACTGCAAAGGCGTCAAAATCCCTATGCCCACAAATGGCCATCTATGCACTGATGAAAATGGTATTGACTTCGATCAAAAGGTACACCGCTCCATGATTGGTTCCTTATTGTACTTATGTGCATCTAGGCTGGACATTATGCTTAGTGTTTGCATGTGTGCCCGATTTCAAGCTACACCGAAGGAATCACACCATAAGGTTGTGAAGCATATTCTTCGATATCTAGCTCACACACCAACACTTGGATTATGGTACCCCAAGGGCTCGGCTTTTGATCTCATCGGATATCAGACTCTGACTATGCTGGTGATCGTGTGGACCGCAAGTCAACATCTGGTACATGTCATTTCCTCGGACGATCTTTGGTCTGTTGGTCCTCGAAGAAACAAAACTGCGTATCACTATCTACTGCTGAAGCTGAGTACATTGCCCCTGGTTCTTGCTATGCTCAATTGCTGTGGATGAAGCAAACTCTCAAGGACTACGACGTCAACATGAAGAATGTGCCTCTCTTCTATGACAATGAGAGTGCCATCAAGATTGCTCACAACCCAGTTCAGCACTCGAAGACAAAGCACATTCAGATTCGTCATCATTTTCTTCATGATCATGTGTTGAAGGGCGACATTTCTATTGAGCATGTGAAGACTGAAGAATAGCTAGCCGATATCTTCACAAAGCCCTTAGATGAGAAGAGATTTAGCAAGTTGCGGTGTGAGCTAAATATCTTAGAATCTTCGAATGTTCTTTGAAAAGGACACTCATCCTAACACTTATGCAAAATTGATGACTTATATGTGCAACACATGAAGAAACGTTTCTCTTCAATCAATGAAGAATAACACTCTAAGTGTGAAGAAATTAATGAAGAATTTGATTCTCAAAACCCTACGACAATTGTACGCGGTGTCTGAAATCATCATTCTTATACGGTGGGTCACGCCACCACCAAAAGTTGAAATTCCTCGGTTCTTCAAATTCTTCAACTTTGCATTGTCTTCACTATTTCCGTCGTTTTTCTTCATTGGCTATATATATATGAGTTTATGTCCTCTACAACATTCACTTATGGCTATTTGTTCAAGTTGTTTTTTTGCTAAGTGAATGTGATCGGACCCTTCTCCCCTCTATGCTATACTCAACCCAATCTGTTCACAAATTCTTCATGTGCGTTCTATTTGAAACTCGTTCAAAATCTTCACTGTGTCCTTGTCAGCTGAAGAAATTGCGAACGGAACATTAAAACCTATCCTATCTAAATTTTCGGCTTTGCCGCTCAAACCGTTCCGCATCCCATGATATACTTATCTATTCACCAACGATCTAACACGATCTCCACTTCTCAGTACGTGGGTGACACATGTCATGCGAATGAGAAGGGTCAGGGGCACGTTCATCCAAATTCTTCGGGCGAACAGTTTTTCACCGTGGCTATAAATACCCCCTCTCCCCTTCCTCACTTCCTTTACTCCGCTCGACCTCCTTCTCCATCTCGATCTTCTCAAACCCTAGCGCCACCGCTACTTCATCGTCGCGCGGTGAGGAAGAGCTTCACTGCCTCGACCTCGTCGCCGCCGTACTCGCGCCGGCCGCGGAAATCTTCACTCCTCCGCTTCCTCCGCCGAGTTAGGGCGTGGAAGATCTGCACAGACGAACTTCACTTCTCCACCTCACAGTTCGTCATGTTCTTTGTTCAGGGTAATTAAAAGATACTTTTAGTGCCCTTTGTGATTCAAATGATTATCTACAAAATCTTCAAAGGTGTTTTTCTTCAAATCTTCACACACTAGAACACCTCACATGTCATCTATTCTTGATCCGTTTCTCTAAGCTATGTTTTTCTTCAAGATTCCTCAAATGTGTGGATTTTCGATCTATACATATCTGGAACCTAAGACAAAGAACGCTTAGTGAAATTCTTCAAGACTTATCTGGTCAAATTCCTCAAACTTGTTCTTTTTACAAAATCTTCTGAGAACGCATATGACATCTCCAAATTCCTCGCAACTATACTCTGTTCACGGGTACTCATGTCCGCTGCTGAATCACTAGGTTCTCATCAACTTAACTCATTTGCAACGTTCCTCGAAGAAAATTTGCATACTTCTTCAGAAAATTCGATTGTTCAAATTCCTCAACTAAAGAAAATGGCTGATGGTAAGAAGCCACAGAAGGAGGAAAGAAGCCAGAGGTCAACACAGCATTTGAAATCCCTGATGACATCTATGCTGGGTACTGCACACCTCCTGAGGAAGATAAAGATTAGCGCAAGGTGCGCATTCAGAAGATAGAGAGGAGATGGGATAGAGAGTGGAGGGAGTACAAATATGTTACTCTCAAATACATGAAGAAATTCGCTGTTACCCCTCCATGCTCAAGACCTCCATTGGCACCTGGCCAAGAAGCGGATCCCACCAGCGTCAAGCGGGGTGAGGACTTTCCTGAAGAATGGGCCAAGCGCCAGGCCAAGTTGGCCAAACAAGAAAAAGAAGCAGTGAGGAAATTCAATGAAGACTCTACTGCTGCTGCCACTGAGGCCTCTTTCAAGCCGAAGAAATCTATGGCAAAGAAGCCTGCACGTAAGCCAAGTGCTTCACCTTCAGTGCCCTCAAGGCCAAGTTCCTTAGCAATGCCCTCACGGCCAGAATCTTCAAAGCCCTCAAGGCCAATTCCTCATGCTGCTCCTGCTCCTCCAAAATCCTCAGCTCCTCCAAAGTACTCAGCTGCTCCGACAAAGTCCTCTGCCCCTGTGCATCTTGCCACATGCCAAAGGACTACATGCATCTCTATTGCCTCAGGAGCTTCAGCTAGTTCCTCGGCTGCACCCATTTCTTCAACGGGACCCTCTCTGCTGAATACAAAGGCCACTGCTGGACGAGGTCCTCGCCCTAGTCCTCAGAAGAAGCAGGTCGCCTTCCAAGTGCCGTCTGAAGAAGACGAAGCTGATGATGAAGAACTTGTTGAGATCATCAGAGATAGGCAAGTTAGGGCCGCTAGAGCCAAAGGCACAAATGTGCCACTGCTTTTGGATCCAAGGTTGATCCTCGACTATATTGCTCTCTGGCACAAGGACCCAAACACTCCTATGCCTAATTTCAAGTTGTCTCCTGGCCAAAGTCACATGCTGACCCATTTCATCCAAGAAGAAAAATGGAAATATGAGAAGGCTAGGCAGATCAAGAAAGCGCAATATAAGGAGAAATTTCTAAAGAACAACATTGTCTCTATGACAACTGATGAACTTGTAAAAATCCAGTCTGAAATCAAAACCCTCAGTGATGACTTCAAAGCCTACTATGCTGATTGGCAAGGAGCCAAGGTCAGGTTTGTTAAACTGATTGAGAAATTCACCTCAAATGTTGCAGCTCCATCGCAACAGGAAATTCCTCAGGCTGAAGCATCTGCTCAGCCAACTGAAGAACATGCCAGGACCGCTGATGACTTTTAGGCTGCTGAAGAAAATGTGAGTTCCAGGGCTGATGACTGCATTCCAGCCGCTGAAGAAATTGCCAGGGCATCCACTAGTGGTGCGCCTGAAGAAAATGAAGAAGTCAGGGCAACTACATCAGTTGTACCTGAAGAAAATCAACCAGATTCCTCTGCTCCTCCTGTGCCTACACCAACTCCGATCCCTCCATCTGCATCAGATGTGAAGAAGACCAAGGCTGCAGAGTGGGCAGCTGTGAAGAAAAGGAAAGCATCAGCTACTTCAGATTCTTCAGCTCTGAAGAAAATGAAGTCTATGACAAGTTCGTTCACAAATCCCATTGATGCTGTTCCGATCTCAACCATGCCATCAAAGGACCTTGTCCCTTTTGATGAAGAATATGTGATCCCTAGCGGATCTGATGAAGAAAATCCTTCTGCTGCTTCGTCAGAGCAGATGGATGAAGAAATTGAAGCGGATCAAATCCCTTTAACACCAGTTGTTTCCTCGCCTATGCCTCAGTTCACAGCTGAACAGGCTGGCGTTGAACAAATGGAAGATGAAGATGTGGACATTGGCTGTACCACACCTGTGCTAAGTGATGAATTTTGGGAAAGTCAGCATCCAAACTCTCCACTGTTCACAGCTTTACAACAAATACCTTAGTCCTCTGCACCAACTGTTCAAATGGGCTCTAAAGAAACTCACCCCACTTCGTCTGTACGTGAAGAAATTCTAGCCACTAGTGCTGAAGAAACTGCTGCTGCTGAACATCTGAAGACGCAGACTGCCACTGAAGAGGAACCAGAAATTCCTCAGCCTGAAGAACCTGAGATTGCGATTCCTGAGGTTGTGATGCAACTCACTGACACTCCTCTACCCAAGCCAAAGGATCCATTCTCCAGGAAGCAAAAATTCAAGGCTGATGATTTCTTCGGCGATCACGTATTCTTCACAGACTACAACCCCTATGACTCTGCTCGCATTAGGAAAAGGCGTTTCTGGACTGCCAGCCAGGCTAATTTCTATTCCTCAGTGCTGTTCAACAAAGACAAAATCTTCTAACATGAGCACATTCCTCACGTGGATATGGAATCTCTGTCGTGCTTCGTGCCAGTCCTCAGTGTTCTTCATGACGCTGGACTGTTAAATTTCTGCACTGACATCTGTGATTGGAATGAAGAACTCATTCTTCAATTTTATGCTACGGTGCACATCACAGGAGATTATGAAGATGTGAATTCATGGGTGCTGGACTGGATGTCTGAAACACTCACTACACGGCACCAGCTACTGAATTGCTTCGTGATTTACCACTCAGTCCTCCCCTTGAAGCTGCTCGTTGCATATACAGTGAACCTGAGCTTACAAATCACTACATGCAAGTTCTGATGAAGCCTTTGAAGCCAGGTCAGGCCCCACGAACCAAATTCCTCATGAAGGAATTACTATATTTGCCTCGGACTGTCTATCGCATTCTGACGAGGACAGTGAGTCCCATCAAAGGCCACGACTCATCTGATGAGGAAATAGTTGGCATCATGAAGAATCTGCTATTCAGCATCATACATAGCATTCCTATCAACTATCATGATTTCTTCATGAGGAATCTGGCAAATGCTGCACTTTATCCGTTTGAGTTGAAACCTTATGCACCTTGGATTATGAGATTCCTCAGAACAAGGTCTTCACTCAACTACAAGGCTGATTTTCAGAATCACCTTAGCTATCTGCCCCCGATTGAAGTCCTCAAGCAGGCTTTTGCTTCAAATGATGAAAAGGGCAAGGCTCCTGCTATCATTGATGAAGGCATTCGTCCATTGGATGGTCAGTTTCGCAAAGCTGCATCTTATTCCACCAATGATGACTCTGCCACACATGACTCTGCTGCAAATGCACCCAAGTCTACTCCTCAAGCCACTGCTCCTCATGTGATGACTGACAGTGAGCTTCTACTTAGTCTTCACCAGAAGGTGGATCAAAACCATAAATGGGTTAAGCGTCAGTTTGGTTCATTTCTTCACAACATGGCTGCTACACACAATGAAGTGAAGAAAAACCATTACTACCTCCATGAAGTTTTCGGTCGCACCTGGGCCATTCTGTCACATCTTTATGGTGAAGAAGATCTCAAGGAAATGGGTCTGAATGAATATTTTGACTGGTCTACACCTCCATCGAAGAAATACAAGAAGGTCAAGGTTCCTCCTTTGGTGTCCAGATCCTATTCCTCATCGCGCGACACCGACGAGCATGAAGACTTGGACGACACTGCAGCAGGCCCTTCCATGACAAACAACCCCAACAACGCTGGTGCTCCTTCATCAACTTGATATTCTTCAGGGGCGTTAGTCCTCATTTTCGATCCTTTTGGTCATTAGATGACAAAGGGGGAGAATTTTGAGTTAGTCTTCAAGCGGGTCTGTCTATATGGGCGTTTTTTTGCTAAGTTACAACTCTCGTTCTTCTGAAACTTTATTGGATCAAGTTGTAAACTTAAACCCGATGGTGCTCTGATGTGTTTGATGTGTTTTTTTGCATGCTTATTCCTCATATATGTTAATGCACGCATGCTGAATTACATCAGCCACCATATTTCATCATGCATTTCAAATTCCTCATTATGATATGTCAAATGCGTGTATGAATTACAAGATATAGGGGGAGATCTCCATGATTCAACTCTTCAAGTGTGCAATGCTTCAAAAGCAAATTCCTCATCATGCACATCTTCAGGGGGAGTTCTTCTATATCTTGCAATCAAATTCCTCAGTATCAGTATTTACACTTCATATGTTTATCCTCATTGAAAACTTAACATATATTGTCATCAATCACCAAAAAGAGGGAGACTGTAAGTGCATCTAGTGCCCCTTAGTGATTTTGGTGTACTGAAGACTTATAGGTTAAGGGACTAATGTGTTTTTGAGTGTACACAAGTCTATAATTCTATGAGAAGTTTGATATTTACAGAGAAAGTTGATCCCTAAAAATGAAGTTCTTTGACTGAAGACTTTGGATTTCTGAAGACTTTCTGAAGACTTTCAAAGTGAAGAAATTGGTGCAATCCTGAAGACTTGGTATTCATTCGAGGAACATGAAGCGTGAAGACTTTTTGTTTTCGTAGTTTCATTTTCTCTTTCTTGAGTCGTAGGAAACACCGTACTGTTAAAGGGGGTCGAGGAAATGCTCAGGAAAAATTTCAATGTGATGCTCAACTCAAAATCCTACTCCTGCCAATCCCTTCGAGCGAAGCCATTGGAAATCTCATATAGTTCAGTCATATTCTTCACTGACAGAGACGAAGTTCTTCTGGTCTCTGAGGAATTTTTTCTGACTGAGGAGTTAGGAATTCTCCAGTGCGGATTACCTACACAGTGAGGAACATGATAGCCTTGAGGAATTTGATACTCAAATTTCCGACCGTTGTTGTGCTATGCGCCAGCTGTCCCAAAATATCTACCCACCTAACAGTCATATCATTGAAGGGCATTTATGTCTTATCATGTCGGGCTGCTCCCTAGGCTATAAATAGCCGCCCCTACAACCACTAGCTGGCTGGCTGCTCCGAGAAAAACTGACACTTGTCATTTGAGAGCATCCCATCCCCCGAGGACTTTGAGCGAAATCATCAAGTGAGGAAAACCCAAACCCAAACACCTACAAACCCCAAGTGATTAAGCATCACTGAAGAGATTGATCCTGCATGGATCCGACGCTTGTTACCTTTGAAGATGTGCTTCTTCCAGACGGTTAGGCGTCAAGGTCTAGAGAATCCAAGAGGAATTGTGGATCACCGAGTGACCAAGTTTGTGAAGGTTCGGAAGTCACCTGAAGACTTACCACGAGTGATTGGGCGAGGTCTGTGTGACCTTAGCTCAAGGAGAATACGGTGAGGACTGTGTGTCCTCAGGTTTAAATACCTAGCCGCTCCAACCAGACGTACAACTGAGACAACAGTTGGAACTGGTCTACCAAATCATTGTCTTCACCAAGATCACTGGTTCTATTTCCTCAACTCTTTCATTTCCTCATAACTGTGTTGAGTGATTGTTTGTATATTTGTTTGAAGACTTTGACTGAAGACTTTCTCAATTTCCTTAGTTCAATTTCTTCAGTCTGTTTGTCTTCATCCTGTGTTATCCTGTGTTTACGCTTCCTGTACTCTGTGCTTGTCTTCATTTCATCATGGTGACTATGCTTGTGCTCTGTTATCTTTACTTTTGAGTACTTATTCCGCTGCTAGTAGTTCTTTGCTAAGGAGTTTCCTCACCTGCAAATTCCTCAGTGAAGAATTCATAAAAATCGCCTATTCACCCCCCTCTAGTCGATATAACGCACTTTCAGAGCTTCGTCAGCACAACGGCATGATGAAGGTGATGATGAATCTACCGATGCAGGGCTTCGCCTAAGTACTGCAATGATATGATCGAGGTGGATTATGGTGGAGGGGGCACCGCACACGGCTAAGAGATCAATGTCTGTTGTGTGTTCTAGGGTGCCCCCCTGCCCCCGTATATAAAGGAGTAAGGGGGAGGCCGGCCGGCTGGCCTTGGGGCGTTCCAAGGAGGGGGAGGAGTCCTCCTCCTAGTAGGAGTAGGACTCCCCCATTCCTAGTCCAACTAGGAGGGAGGGGGGAGGAAGGAGAGGGAGAGAGGGAGGGAAAGAGGGGGCGCCGCCCCCCTTCCTTGTCCAATTCGGACTCCCAAGGGGGGGGGGCAGCCCTATGGTCCCTCCTCTTTCTCTCACAAGGCCCATGTTGACCCATTAGTTCCCCCGGGGGTTACGATAACCCCCCGACACTCCTATAATTATCCGGTGACCCCCGGAACTCATCCGGTGTTCGAATATAGTCATTCAATATATAAATCTTTATGTCTCGACCATTTCGAGACTCCTCGTCATGTCCGTGATCACATCCGGGACTCCGAACTATATTCGATATATCAAAACACATATAATACTGATCGTCACCGAACGTTAAGCGTGCGGACCCTACAGGTTCGAGAACTATGTAGACATGACTGAGACACGTTTCCGGTTAATAACCAATAGCAGAACCTGGATGTTCATATTGGCTCCAACATATTCTACGAAGATCTTTATCAGTCAAACCGCATAACAACATACGTTGTTCCCTTTGTCATCGGTATGTTACTTGCCCGAGATTCTATCGTCGGTATCTCAATACCTAGTTCAATCTCGTTACCGGCAAGTCTCTTTACTCGTTCTGTAATGCAACATCCCGTAACTAACTCATTAGTCACATTGCTTGCAAGGCTTATAGTGATGTGCATTACCGAGTCGGCCCAGAGATACCTCTCCGATACACGGAGTGAAAAATACTAATCTCAATCTATTCCAACTCAACAAACACCATCGGAGACTCCTATAGAGCATCTTTATAGTCACCCAGTTACGTTGTGACGTTTGATAGCACACTAAGTGTTCCTCCGGTATTCTGGAGTTGCATAATCTCATAGTAGGAACATGTATAAGTTATGAAGAAAGCAATAGCAACAAACTAAACAATCATTGTGCTAAGCTAACGGACGGGTCAAGTCAATCACATCATTCTCTAATGATGTGTTCCCGTTAATCAAATGACAACTCTTTGTACATGGCTAGGAAACTTAACCATATTTTATTAATGAGCTAGTCAAGTAGAGGTATACTAGTGACACTAAGTTTGTCTATGTATTCACACATGTACTAAGTTTCCGGTTAATATAATTCTAGCATGAACAATAAACATTTATCATGATATAAGGAAATATAAATAACAACTTTATTATTGCCTCTAGGGCATATTTCCTTCAGTCTCCCACTTGCACTAGTGTCAATAATCTAGTTCACATTGTCATGTGATTTCACACCAATAGTTCACATCTTTATGTCATTAGTTCACATCTTTATGTGACTAATAATCAAAGGGTTTACTAGAGTCAAATCTAGTTCACATCGCTATGTGATTGATACCCAAAGAGTGATCATGTTTTGCTTGTGAGAGAAGTTTAGTCTATGGGTCTGCAACATTCAGATCCGTATGTATTTCGCAAATTTCTATGTCTACAATACTCTGCTCGAAGCTACTCTAGCTAATTGCTCCCACTTTCAATATGTATCCGGATCGAGACTTAGAGTCATCTAGATCGATGTAAAAAGCTTGCATCAACGTAACTCTTTACGGTGAACTCTTTTATCATCTCCATAACCGAGAAATATTTAGTCCTCTAAGGATAATTTTGACCGTTGTCCAGTGATCTACTCCTAGATCACTATTGTACTCCCTTGCCAGAATCATGCCAGGACTGGTACACAGCATATCATACTTTATAGAACCTATGACTGAGGCATAGGGAATGACTTTTCATTCTCTTTCTATTTTTTGTTGTGGTCGGGTTTTGAGTCTTTACTCAACTTCCCACCTTGTAACATAAGCAAGAACTCCTTCTTTGACTGTTCCATTTTGAACTACTTCAAAATCTTATCAAGCGTCTTGATCTATCTCTATAGATCTTGATGCTCAATGTGTAAGCAGCTTCACCGAGGTCTTTCTTTGAAAAATTCTTATTCAAGTATCCTTTTATGCTATCCAGAAATTCGGTATCATTTCCGATCAACAATATGTTATCCACATATAATATCAGAAATTCTACAGATCTCCGACTCACTTTCTTGTAAATACAGGCTTCTCCAAAAGTCTGTATAAAACTATATGCTTTGATCAACTCATCAAAGCGTATATTCCAACTCCGAGATGCATGCACTAGTCCATAGATGGATCGCTGGAGCTTGCACACTTTGTAAGCACCTTTAGGATTGACAAAACTTTCTTGTTGTATCATATACAAGTCCTCTTTAAGAAATCCATTAAGGAATGCAGTTTTGACATCCATTTGCCAGATTTCATAAAATGTGGCAATTGCTAACATGATTCGGACATACTTAAGCATCGCTACGAGTGAGAAAATCTCACCATAGTCAACACTTTGAACTTGTCAAAAACCTTTTTGCGAGAATTTGAGCTTCGTAGATAGTAAAACTACTATCAGCGTCCGTCTTCCTCTTGAAGATCCATTTATTCTCAATGGCTCACCGACCATTGGGCAAGTCAATCAAAGTCCATACTTTGTTCTTTATACATGGATCCCATCTCAAATTTCATGGCCTTAAGCCATTTCGCGGAATCTGTGCTCATCATCGCTTCCTCATAGTTCGTAGGTTCGTCATGGTGTAGCAACATGACTTCCAGAACAGGATTACCATACTACTCTGGTGCGGAACGTACTCTGGTTGACCTACGAGGTTTGGTAGTAACTTGATCTGAAGTTTCATGATCATCATCATTAACTTCCTTACTAATTGGCGTAGAAATCACTAGAACGGATTTCTTTGATGAACTACTTTCCAATTCGGGAGAAGGTACAATTACCTCATCAAGTTCTACATTCCTCCCATTCACTTATTTTGAGAGAACCTTCTTCTCTAGAAAGGATCCACTCTTAGCAACAAAGATCTTGCCTTTTGTATCTGTGATAGAAGGTGTACCCAACAGTTTCTTTTGGGCATCCTATGAAGACGCATTTCTCCGATTTGGGTTTGAGCTTATCAGGTTGAAACTTTTTAACATAAGCATCATAGCCCCAAATTTTAAGAAACGACAGCTTAGGTTTCTTGCTAAACCACAGTTCATATGTTGTCGTTTCAACGGATTTAGATGGTGCCCTATTTAACGTGAATGCAGCTGTCTCTAATGCATAACCCCAAAATGATAGTGATAAATTGGTAAGAGACATCATAGATCACACCATATTTAATAAAGTACGGTTATGACATTCAAACACACCATTATGTTGTGGTGTTCCAGGAGGCATGAATTTGTGAAACTATTCCACATTGTTTTAGTTGAAGACGAAGCTCGTAACTCAAATATTCGTCTCCGCGATCAGATCATAGAAACTTTATTTTCTTATTATGATGATTTTCCACTTCACTCTAAAATTCTTTGAACTTTTCAAATGTTTCAGACTTATGTTTCATCAAGTAGATATACCCATATCTGCTCAAATCATCTGTGAAGGTCAGAAAATAACGATACTTGCCGCGAGTCTCAACACTCATCGGACCGCATACATCAGTATGTATTATTTCCAATAAGTCAGTTGCTCTCTCCATTGTTCTGGAGAACGGAGTCTTAGTCATCTTGCCCATGAGGCATGGTTCACAAGCATCAAGTGATTCATAATCAAGTGATTCCAAAAGCCCATCAGCATGGAGTTTCTTCATGCGCTTTACACCAATATGACCTAAACGGCAGTGCCACAAATAAGTTGCACTATCATTATTAACTTTGCATATTTTGGCTTCAATATTATGGATATGTGTATCACTACGATCGAGATTCAATAAACCATTTATATTGAGTGTATGACCATAGAAGGTTTTATTCATGTAAATAGAACAACAATTATTCTTTGACTTAAATGAATAACCATATTGCAATAAACATGATCCAATCATATTCATGCTCAACGCAAACACCAAATAACATTTATTTTAGGTTCAACACTCATCTCGAAGGTAAAGGGAGTGTGCGATGGTGATCTTACCAACCTTGGAATCACTTCCAACACACATCATCACCTCGCCCTTACTAGTCTATGTTTATTTTGCAACTCCCGTTTTGAGTTACTACTCATAGCAACTGAACTAGTATCAAATACCGAGGGGTGGCTATAAACACTAGTAAAGTACACATCAATAACATATATATCCAATATACCTTTGTTTAGTATGCCATCCTTCTTATCCGCCAAGTGATACGTCTCCAACGTATCTATAATTTTTTATTGTTCCATGCTATTATATTATCAACCTTGGATGTTTTATATGCATTTATATGCTATTTTATATGATTTTTGGGACTAACCTATTAACCTATAGCCCAGTGCCAGTTTCTGTTTTTTCCTTATTTTAGAGTATCGCAGAAAAGGAAAATCAAACGGAGTCCAATTGGCTTGAAACTTCACGGAACTTATTTTTGGACCAGAAGAAGCCCACGGAGTATCGCAGATGGACCAGAAGAGTCCCGGGTGGCCCACCAGGGTGGGGGCTCGCCCCTTGCCTCGTGGACAGCCCGGAGATCCACCGACATACTTCTTCCTCCTATATATATCCATATACCCTAACAGCTTCAGGGAGCAGAATAGATTGGGAGTTCTGCCGCCAGAAGCCTCCGTAGCCACCGAAGACCAATCTAGACCCGTTTCGGCACCCTGTCGGAGGGGGGAACCCTCACCGGTGGCCATCTTCATCATCCCGGCGCTCTCCATGATGAGGAGGGAGTAGTTCACCCTCGGGGCTGAGGGTATGTACCGGTAGATATGTGTTTGATCTCTCTCTCTCTCTCGTGTTCTTGAGGTGATACGATCTTGATGTATCGCGAGCTTTGCTATTATAGTTGGATCTTATGATGTAATGGATCAAGTTTTCCCTTTGAAGTTATCTTATCGGATTGAGTCTTTAAGGATTTGAGAACACTTGATGTATGTCTTGCGTGGGATACCCGTGGTGACAATGGGGTATTCTATTGATCCACTTGATGTATGTTTTGGTGATCAACTTGCGGGTTCCTCCCATGAGCCTATGCATAGGGGTTGGCGCATGTTTTCGTCTTGACTCTCCGGTAGAAACTTTGGGGCACTCTTTGAAGTACTTTGTGTTGGTTTGAATAGATGAATCTGAGATTGTGTGATGCATATTGTATAATCATACCCACGGATACTTGAGGTGACATTGGAGTATCTAGGTGACATTAGGGTTTTGTTTGATTTGTGTCTTAAGGTGTTATTCTAGTACAAACTCTATGATAGATTGAACGGAAAGAATAGCTTCATGTTATTTTACTCCGGACTCTTGAATAGATCGATCAGAAAGGATAACTTTGAGGTGGTTTCATACCCTACCATAATCTCTTCGTTTGTTCTCCGCTATTAGTGTCTTTGGAGTGACTCTTTGTTGCATGTTGAGGGATAGTTATATGATTCAATTATGTTATTATTGTTGAGAGAACTTGCACTAGTGAAAGTATGAACCCTAGGCCTTATTTTAACGCATTTCAATACCGTTTGTGCTCACTTTTATCATTAGTTACCTTAATGTTTTTATATTTTCAGATTACAAAAACCTTTATCTACCATCCATATACGACTTGTATCACCATCTCTTCGCCGAACTAGTGCACCTATACAATTTAGCATTGTATTGGGTGTGTTGGGGACACAAGAGACTCTTTGTTATTTGGTTGCAGGGTTTCTTGAGAGAGACCATCTTCATCCTACGCCTCCTATGGATTGATAAACCTTAGGTCATCCACTTGAGGGAAATTTGCTACTGTCCTACAAACCTCTACACTTGGAGGCCCAACAACGTCTACAAGAAGAAGGTTGTGTAGTAGACATCAAGCTCTTTTCTGGCGCCATTGCCGGGGAGGTTAGCGCTTGAAGGTATATCTTTAGATCTTGCAATCGAATCTTTTTGTTTCTTGTTTTAGCACTAGTTTAGTTTATAAAGGAAAACTACAAAAAAATGGAATTGAGTTTGCCTCATACGCTCCATCTTTTTAATATCTTTCGTGAGTATGATGGAAAGGAAAATTATGCCAAAGTGTTAGGAGAAGAATGCATTAGAATGTTTGGCACTAAATCTTTGGATGGTGAGCATGATTGCAATGTTGTTAGTATGAATTCCTTGAATATCCCTGATGCTAATGATATGCAAAGCCACAAGCTTGGGGAAGCTATGTTTGATGAAGATGACATTTTTTGTCCCCCAAGTTTTGATGAGCAAATTTATTATGATGAAATAATGCCTCCTATTTATGATGATTATATTGATGAAAGTGGATTTGGAGAGGTCATGAATTTATTTAGTGATGAATCCACTATTTTGGAAGAGGTTCCAATTGATTATGAGAACAAAGTTGCTATCTATGATGATTATTGTGATGACATATATGCTATAAACAATAATGATAACCATGAAACTTGTCATCGTGATTTTAGTTTTCAATTGGATTATGCCTCACATGATAGTTGTTTTGTTGAGTTTGCTCCCACTATTATGAATGAGAAGAAATTTGATTATATGGAGAGTAATAAAATTTCTATGCTTGTAGATCATGAAAAATTCTTTATGTGATGGTTATATTGTTGAATTAATTTATGATGCTACTAAAAATCATTATGAGGGAGGAATATATGCTTGTAGGAATTGCAATAATATCAAGTTCCCTCTCTATGTGCTTAAAGTTTTAAAGTTATGCATGTTTTGCCTTCCTATGCTAGTTGATTATTGTTCCCATATGTTGTTTTCTCACAAACTCCCTATGCATAGGAAGTGGGTTAGACTTAAATGTGCTGGTCATATTCTTCATGATGCTCTCTTTATGTTACAATTCTTATCTTTTATGTGAGCATCATTGAAATCATCATGCCTAGCTAGGGGCGTTAAACGATAGCGCTTGTTGAGAGGTAACCCAAATTTATTTTAGCTCCTTGATTTTTGTTCCTATTTAGTAATAAATTAATCATCTATCCTCTGTTATGATTGTGTTTTTCATGTTTTAATTAGTGTTTGTTCCAAGTAAAGCCTTTAGGATCTTCTTGGGTGATTGTTATTTGATCTTGCTGTAAAAAAACAAAAAGTATGCGCTCACGAGAATAATTTTCATTTCTTACCAGAGAGCGATAAAACAATAATTCCAAGTGCAGTAGATCATTAAACAAATTTCCTTGGATTCACTAATTTCACAGGATTTTTGGAGTTACAGAAATATTCGGAACCTACAGATTACTAGAGACTGTTATGTTTCTGACAGATTCTGTTTTCTATGGGTTGTTTGCTTATTTTGATGAATCTATAAGTAGTATCGGAGGGTATGAACCATAGATAAGTTGGAATACAGTATATATTACACCAATATGAACTTAGAATGAGTTCACAACAGTACCTAAGTGGTGATTTATTTTCTTATACTAACGGAGCTTACGAGTTCTCTGTTAAGTTTTGTTTTGTGAAGTTTTCAAGTTTTGGGTAAAGATTCGATGGACTATGGAATAAGGAGTTGCAAGAGCCTAAGATTAGGGATGCCCAAGGCACCCCAAGTTAATATTCAAGGACAACCAAAAGCCTAATCTTGGGGATGCCCCGAAAGGCATCCCCTCTTTCATTTTCATTCATCGGTAACTTTACTTGGAGCTATATTTTTATTTACCACATGATATGTGTTTTGCTTGGAGCGTAATTTTATTTTATTTTGTTTTTCTTGCTGTTTGAATAAAATACCAAGATCTGAAATTCTTAAATGTTAGATAGTCTTCACATAGTTGCATAATTATTCGACTACTCATTGATCTTCACTTATATCTTTCGGAGTAGTTTGTTGTTGCTCTAGTGCTTCACTTATATCTTTTTATAGCACGGTGGTGGTTTTATTTTATAGAAATTAATGAACTCTCATGCTTCACTTATATCATTTTGAGAGTCTTTATAACAGCATGGTAGTTTGCTTTGGTTATGAAACTACTCCTGATATGATGGGCATCCAAGAGGGATATAATAAAAACTTTCATATAAAGTGCATTGAATAATATGAGAAGTTTGATACTTGATGATTGTTTTGAGATATAGAGATGGTAATATTAGAGTCATGCTAGTGAGTAGTTGTGAATTTGAGAGATACTTGTGTTAACGTTTGTGATTCCCGTAGCATGCACGTATGGTGAACCGTTATGTGATGAAGTCAGAGCATGATTTATTTATTGATTGTATTCCTTATGACTGGCGGTCGGGGACGAGCGATGGTCTTTTCCTACTAACCTATCCCCCTAGGAGCATGCATGTAGTACTTTGTTTCGATAACTAATAAATTTTTGCAATAAGTTTGTGAGTTCTTTATGAGTAATGTTGAGTCCATGGATTATACGCACTCTCACCCTTCCACCATTGCTAGCCTCTCTAGTACCGCGCAAATTTTGCCGGTACCATATCACCCACCATTACCTTCCTCAAAACAGCCACCATATCTACCTATTATGGCATTTCCATAGCCATTCTGAGATATATTGCCATGCAACTTTCCATCGTTCCATTTATTATGACACGCTCCATCATTGTCATATTGCTATGCATGATCATGTAGTTGACATTGTATTTGTGGCAAAGCCACCATTCATAATTATTTCATACATGTCACTCATGAGTCATTGCACATCCCGGTACACCGCCGGAGGCATTCATATAGAGTCATATCTTGTTCTAAGTATCGAGTTGTAATTCTTGAGTTGTAAGTAAATAAATGTGTGATGATCATCATTATTAGAGAATTTTCCCAGTGAGGAATGGATGATGGAGAAAATGATTCCCCCACAAGTCGGGATGAGACTCCAGACGAAAAAATAGAGAAAAAAATAGGCCATAAAAAAAGAGAAAAGACCCAAATAAAAAAATAAAAAATGAGAGAAAAAGAGAGAGGGGGCAATGCTACTATCCTTTTAACACACTTGTGCTTCAAAGTAGCACCATGATCTTCATGATAGAGAGTCTCCTATGTTGTCACTTTCATATACTAGTGGGAATCTTTCTTTATAGAACTTGGCTTGTATATTCCAATAATGGGCTTCCTCAAAATGCCCTAGGTCTTCGTGAGCAAGCGAGTTGGATGCACACCCACTTAGTTTCTTTTTGAGCTTTCATACACTTATAGCTCTAGTGCATCCGTTGCATGGAAATCCCTACTCACTCACATTGATATCTATTGATGGGCATCTCCATAGCCCGTTGATATGCCTAGTTGGTGTGAGACTATCTTCTCCCTTTTTGTCTTCTCCACAACCACCATTCTATTCCACCTATAGTGCTATGTCCATGCCTCATGCTCATGTATTGCGTGAAGATTGAAAAATTTTGAGAACATCAAAAGTATGAAACAATTGCTTGGCTTGTCATCAGGGTTGTGCATGATTTAAATATTTTGTGTGGTGAAGATAGAACATAGCCAGACTATATGATTTTGTAGGGATAGCTTTCTTTGCCCATGTTATTTTGAGAAGACATAATTGCTTGGTTAGTATGCTTGAAGTATTATTGTTTTTATGTTGATATTAAACTTTTGTCTTGAATCTTATGGAGCTGAATATTCTTGCCACAATAAAGATAATTACATGGATAAAAATGTTAGGTAGCATTCCACATCAAAAATTATGTTTTTATCATTTACCTACTCGAGGACGAGCAGGAATTAAGCTTGGGGATGCCGATACGTCTCCAACATATCTATAATGTTTGATTGTTCCATGTTATTATATAATCAACCTTGGATGTTTTATATGCATTTATATGCTATTTTATATGATTTTTGGGACTAACCTATTAACCTAGAGCCCAGTGCCAGTTTCTGTTTTTTCCTTATTTTATAGTATCACAGAAAAGAAAATCAAACGGAGTCCAATTGACCTGAAACTTCACGGAACTTATTTTTGGACCAGAAGAAGCCCACGGAGTATCGGAGATGGACCAGAAGTGTCCCGGGCTGCCCACGAGGGTGGGGGGCGCGCCCACCCCCCTAGGCGCGCCCCCTGCCTCGTGGATAGCCCGGACATCCACCGACGTACTTCTTCCTCCTATATATACCCATATACCCTAAAAACTTCAGGGAGCAGAATAGATCGGGAGTTCCGCCGCCAGAAGCCTTCGTAGCCACCGAAAACCAATCTAGACCTGTTTCGGCACCCTGCCGGAGGGGGGAACCCTCACCGGTGGCCATCTTCATCATTCCGGCGCTCTCCATGACGAGGAGGGAGTAGTTCACTCTCGGGGCTGAGGGTATGTACCAGTAGCTATGTGTTTGATCTCCCTCTCTCGTGTTCATGAGGTGATACGATCTTGATGTATCGCGAGCTTTGTTATTATAGTTGGATCTTATGATGTTTCTCCCCCTCTACTCTCTTGTAATGGATTGAGTTTTCCCTTTAAAGTTATCTTATCGGATTGAGTCTTTAAGGATTTGAGAACACTTGATGTATGTCTTGCGTGGGATACCCGTGGTGACAATGGGGTATTCTATTGATCCACTTTATGTATATTTTGGTGATCAACTTGCGGGTTCCGCCCATGAACCTATGCATAGGGGTTGGCACACGTTTTCGTCTTGACTCTCCGGTAGAAACTTTGGGGCACTCTTTGAAGTACTTTGTGTTGGTTTGAATAGATGAATCTAAGATTGTGTGATGCATATCGTATAATCATACCCACGGATACTTGAGGTGACATTGGAGTATCTAGGTGACATTAGGGTTTTGGTTGATTTGTGTCTTAAGGTGTTATTCTAGTATGAACTCTATGATAGATTGAACGGAAAGAATAGCTTCATGTTATTTAACTACGGACTCTTGAATAGATCGATCAGAAAGGATAACTTTGAGGTGGTTTCGTACCCTACCATAATCTCTTCGTTTGTTCTCCGCTATTAGTGACTTTGGAGTGACTCTTTGTTGCATGTTGAGGGATAGTTATATGATTCAATTATGTTATTATTGTTGAGAGAACTTGCACTAGTGAAAGTATGAACCCTAGGCCTTGTTTTAACGCATTGTAATACCGTTTGTGCTCACTTTTATCATTAGTTACCTTGCTGTTTTTATATTTTCAGATTACAAAAACCTTTATCTACCATCCATATACCACCTGTATCACCATCTCTTCGCTGAACTAGTGCACCTATACAATTTACCATTGTATTGGGTGTGTTGGGGACACAAGAGACTCTTTGTTATTTGGTTGCAGGGTTCACTACAAAAAAATACACTTCCGTGATGATACGTGTTTGTCACAGTAGGTCGCGTTTTCTGTCATGCATGTACATCCATGACAATTTTATGACAGAATCAAGATAGTCATACCTGTGCTGTCATAGAAGTGTTCCATGACATTACCAAAATTATCATCACGGAAGTGTCCACTTCCATGAGGACAAATCGCGCGTCACAGAAGTGCTTTCGTCAAGGGTGACCGACACGTGGCATCCACCGTAACAGAACGCCGTTAAGCTATCGGGTCGGATTTTGGATCCGATAACCCGTTAATAGCCCTGACCAATTGGGATTTTCCACGTGTAAGATCATCACTGGCTGGAGGAGACACGTGTCAGGTCCACATTGGCACATGTGTCACTCATCCAATGGGCGAGACGCGCCTATGATATGTTAACACGTGGACCGGTGTAACATCCCAAATTTTCAATTTGGAATGTTATACATTAGATCATCATTGCATATCATATTTTATTTGCGTTTGGTTTTGATCCTAGAAATTTTACGCTACTCAAAGACCCATGGAGAGAGTTGGGGATTTCATTATTTTCATATTTGAGTTTTCTCAAATTTTGAGAATAGGATCATTTGATTTTAATTATTTTATCATCAATTATTTCAATTACAAAAATATGAGAGAGGGAATAAAATGACTTTCCCAAAATAAAGAAATATTGAGGATTTAATAATAAAATCAAATAAGATTTTATTTCAGAGTTTTTTGTTATTTTATTTGAATTTAGGAAAAATGTGCGTTTTTCAAAATTGCATTTAGGCCCCAAATAAATGTTCACCTTGTGCGGATTGATTTTAGAAGCCCGGGAAAATTTATTTCGGGATTTTTGGAGTCTGTTTAGTATTTCTTTTTATTTATTTTTCTGCGCGTAATTATTTAAAAAAAATGAACCGACCTAGGGCCGTGTCCGACTAGGACTCCCAGCCCGTTAGGCTATATATAGCCGGGGGAGGCCCAGCCGAAACCCTAGCCAGCCCCAAGCCGCCCCAAGCCGCTGCCGCCGCCGCCGCGCCGCACCGCCGCCGCCGCCGCACGCCGCCCGAGGTCCGTTGCTGCCTCGTTTTCCGCGCTGGTTTTTTTTTTTTTCGAAAATCCGTTCGGTTTTTTGTCGGTTTTTTTAGATTCTTTTTTTAAATAGATCGGTTTTTCCGGTTTATTTAAATAGAGAGCGTTCGTTCGTTCTAGCGAACGTTCGTGGTTTTTTTTGTTCTCGGATTTAATCCATGATTTTTCTGATCGCGATTCCTGATCCGATTTTCTTTTTAGTATAACTTTTCGCTCGTTTATCGGAATTAGGCGATTCAAGAGCCTAGAGTTTCGTCTCGAAACCCTCTATCCGTTTAATCAACTTAAACAAGTTTTTGCTACTGTTAAATTTGCCCTAGATCCAGATTAGTAAAACAAAGTTGTTTTCTTTCGCCGTTTGACTTTCGTTGCTTCGTTCGATTTGATTCTTTTTGCAAACCGGAGTTCTTAAGTTGAACCTTCTGGTTAGATCTCTTATTTGAGTTTTACCCGTGCATTAGAAGAGTACTTATTGTATACTTGTTTGTTTGTTTGCGATACTGTACCCGGAGTGCGCCGCTTGTTACTTCGAATCGTTAGGTTTCCTGGATCATCAGCAAGGCAAGTAACACTTTGATCATACCTTTCCTACTACCCAGTTTTATTGCATTAGATCAATCCTCACACATTGCATGATTAGGATCTAATTAAATTGTGGGATGGGAAGTAGTTGAGATAGTACCTATTACCTGTTTATTATCAAACCTTTGGGAGTTACTTCTACGTTTGCTTATTGTGCCATGCTATGCTAGTAGACGTGGATTGGGTGAGTGATATCCATGACAGATGTGAGATTGTTAATTAATAGTTTATCTAAGGTGGCAACTTAAACACACATCTGGGTGGATTGAGGCAACTAGGTATTCCAGGACTTGCCTGTTTTCTTTTGGACCGCCACCCAGGCTCAAAGGGATCATGAGACTATTCATACTAGAAACTTTCGTGTGCAGCCACAAGCTATTATGGGCTCTAGCATAGTTGACTAAGTCGTGCGAACTCTTACAGTGGTAGACTAGCAGATGTAGGGGATGTAGGTGGTACGGTCTACCCGATCGTAAGGTGCTAGCTCTTCTGAAAGACTATGTCTCGATCATCCGTCTTCTCAAACACCATGTAGTGCGAGAAACCAAACGGAGGCGATCGAGTCTTGTGGGGAAAAGTGCGCAAACCTCTGCAGAGTGTAATAAAATAATCATGGTTAGCCGTGTCCCCGGTTATGGACATCTTGAGTATCTAGTACCTGGATTATCATGTGAATCTCAACATGTTACCCTAAATTAATTTTGTTGGGTTTGTTTAATGATGATGCTTAATTGGGATTGAGAATGCTGTCAACCATTCTCAATGTTTAACAACCACCATGATAGTAATTAAATTTATTCCTTTGTAGTAGGGAAAAATTGGCTTTACGCAAAACTGTAACCATAGAGCTTTCCACCAGCCAAATATGCATATAGTATGGCTGTTTCATTCCATTATTCTCTATGTGTTACCTTGCCAGCATATTCCATGTGCTGACCCGTTTCGGGCTGCAACCTTAATGTTGCAGACTTTTTAGATGATGATTAAGGAGTTTTTAGGTCGTGGTTCTATACTCAGTGATGCCGTTGGAGTTGATGGACTCACTTATCTTCCAAGCCTTCCGTTGTTATCGTTTTTAGATGGCCATAAGACATATTTATTGTAATAAATTCTCTATGGAGACACTCGATGTAATAAGTGTGTGATTGCTACTCTGTTATAAATCCTCCGAGTACTGTGTGGTGTCAGCATTACTGATCCAGGGATGACACCGGAGAACAGAGATCAGACTGTTTGAGGTCTGGTCGCTACAGAGATGGTATCAGAGCACACGCTGACTGTAGGACATGACCACTAAGCTAAAGACCTAGAACACTATTCACCCTCTTCTCTTCTGACTCCTCACCTTTTCTACTCTTTTAGGATGGCGGGTGCAAGGAACAAGTTCACGCAACCGGATGAAGATACACCCTTTGGACGACACTTGAAGGAAGTCACTAGATACCTGAACATAGGAGTACCAAGCTTCACCGGAACCTACAACACCACTTTACCTGAAGAAGAGCGCTGTATGATTCAAGTTGAAGTCCCAGGAAGAACGTTCATGCCAGCCACTGAGCCCATAGAGTTTTCTTTTGATGCACCAACTTGGAGTCTAGGAAAGAGCATGGCAGCTGACATAGCCATGGGACATATTGGAGAAGTCTACCGCAATGATCTCAAGGATACTATCTACCAGATTTGTGGGCGCCGAGATGAGCACTGGGAGATAATCAGCACCAGGAAAGATAGATCAATTGCACCTTTTATGCAGGAATTAAACCAGCACATTCGACGATAGGAAAACCAGATGTGCGCCGACATGATAGATCTGAAGAAGGCTAAGACAATAATCAAGGAACTGGAGGAAGAACTCAAGGCTACACGTGAGGATTATGAAGAAGAAATTGAAGTACTGGTGGATAAGAATGCTGACCTAACAAAGAAGATCGGGATATTTATGGGAGGCCCTACACCAGTAGATGAAGACGAAGAACCCAAGGAGATTCGCCTGGAAGACTACATCATCATCGACGACACCGATTCGGATCCAGACGATAGCGATGATGACTATGTCGATGAAGCTGGAGAAGATATCATGGAGTCTGCAACCGAAGAATATTTCTAGTATACCACCCCATCAGTAGTAGTAGTCCACCATGTAAATATAGTAGTTCGAGCACTTTTGTGATAGTTAGATCGATTCTATGCCCTTGTTTGATTGATTGAATAAAGTGAATTGTTTGCTTTTGCCTCATGTGCATATGGGTAGTGTTTTCTCTTTAGACCCCCTCTATTCTTACATCTCGTCTTTTCTAAACCCTCAGATGCCTCCGAGACGTGACCCCGGATTTACCTTTCCACCGGAGCTCACCTAGTTGATCCAGCAGCAGAACACATTGATGCAGTTGCTAGTCCAGAATCAAAAACACGGGAACAACAACGACAACCCACCACCACCACCCCCTGTTGATCACTTAGCGCGTTTTCTTAGGCTAAATCCGCCGGTGTTTTCCAGTAGCACCGAGCCGATAGTAGCAGATAATTGGCTCCGTAAGACAGCTAGAGAGTTGACCACAGCAGGATGCACAGATGCGGAGAAGGTGAAGTTTGACGCACATCAGCTTGATGGACCCGCAGCATCATGGTGGGAGAATTTCACAGCCACTTTCCCTGTCGACACTGTCACATGGGACCAGTTTCAGCAGGCCTTTCGTACTGCTCATGTTTCAGCAGGAGCTATGGCCATGAAGAAGCGTGAGTTTCGCAACTTGCGCCAAGGAGGACGGACAGTTGGCCAGTATGTGGAGGACTTTAGTAAGTTAGCACGTTATGCCCCAGATGACGTCGCTACGGATGCAGCAAAGCAGGAGAAGTTTCTAGAAGGACTGAATGATGAGTTAAGCATGCAGTTGATGGTAGCAACCTTCAACAACTATCAGGAGTTGGTAGATCGTGCTCTTATGATTGAAGGCAAGCAGCAACAAATTGAGAACCGCAAGAGGAAGTATGGACAAGGGAAATCAATTCAGGAGCTCAGCAGAAGCCACGTTTTACCCCTAGACCGGGAGGACATTTTCAGCATACCCATGGAGGAGGTAGCTCGCACAATCAAAATGGCACCAGGAATGGTAGTGGGAATGGAGGAAGCAACGGCCAGAATCGCACCAACCCATCAACCCCAGCCAAGAAATACCTGAGCCAAGTCACTTGTTTTAAGTGTTCGAAGACCGGACATTATGCCAATGAATGCCCTGAATTACAAAATGGAAATGGCAATGGAAGCTCTGGGAAGAAGCCGAACCCTTTCAACAGGGGACAGGTGAACCACGTTAACTGGAGGAGGTTGAAGCTCATCCTGATGCAGTAATAGGTAAGTTTTTGGTTAAGTCATTTACTGCACTCGTTCTTTTTGATACTGGCGCATCGCATTCATACATCTCAAGGGGATTTGTGGATAAGTATAGACTGTCAACCCAAGCCCTTAGGTCACCCATGTTAGTAACCTCGCCTGGAGCAGAATATATGGCTAGTCGATGGTGTGATCGGTTACCATTAAGGATTGGTAACTATGTTTTTCCCTCAGACCTAATAGTATTGGAATCCCAAGGATTGGATGTGATATTAGGCATGGATTGGTTATCAAAGTATGAAGGGAATATTGAATGTGCTAGTAAGTCAATTTTGCTTACCACACCAGAAGAGAGAAGGATCAAGTATGTATCCCGACATGTGCCAAAGAGGACATAAGTAAATTGCTTAACAGGAGTTGTGCAGGAGGAAGTACCAGTGGTAAGGGATTTCCCTGAAGTATTTCCAGAAGAGTTGCCAGGCATGCCACTGGATAGAGATATTGAGTTTTTGATTGAACTATTGCCAGGCACAGGGCCAATATCAAAGAGACCATATAGGATGCCAGCAAAGGATTTGGTGGAAATTAAGAAGCAGATTAAGGAGTTACTGGATAAAGGATATATCCGCCCAAGTTCTTCGCCTTGGGGATCGCCAGTACTTCTAGTGGAGAAGAAGGATGGATCGTTAAGGAGGGTTGTTGATTATCGAGGATTGAATGAAGTTATGATCAAGAACAAGTACCCACTACCAATGATCAATGATCTGTTTGATCGATTGCAAGGAGCTAAGGTATTTTCCAAGATCGATTTGTGATCGGGATACCACCAGTTGAAGATTCGAGAACAGGATATTCCTAAAACAGCTTTTACAACCAGGTATGGACTGTACGAGTATACCGTTACGTCATTTGGTCTGACTAACGCACCAGCATATTTTATGAACATGATGAACAAAGTATTTATGGAGTTTTTGGATAAGTTCGTCGTGGTGTTCATTGATGATATCCTGGTTTACTCGAAGAATGAAGAAGAGCATAAGGAACATTTGCGATTGGTACTTGAGAAGCTCAGAGAACATCAATTATATGCCAAGTTTAGCAAATGTGAGTTTTGGTTGAAGGAAGTAGGATTTCTCGGACACGTTATATCCGGAGAAGGAATAGCAGTAGATCCCGCTAAAGTTGATACCGTGACCAAATGGGAAGCACCGACCACGGTTGGAGAGATATAGAGTTTTCTTGGACTCGTAGGATACTACCGGAGATTTATTGAGAATTTCTCAAAGATTGCGAAGCCTATGATTGAGTTGTTGAAGAAGGATACCAAGTTCAAATGGACTGAGGAATGTGAGGCTAGTTTCCAGGAGTTGAAGAAACATTTAGTTACCTCACCAGTGTTGATTTTGCCAGACCAAACCAAGGACTATGAGGTGTATTGCGATGCTTCACATCGAGGACTTGGAGCAGTGCTTATGTAGGAAGGGAGAGTTGTTTCATATGCCTTAAGACAACTGAAACCTCATGAGTTGAATTATGCTACGCATGATTTGGAGTTGGCAGCCATAGTGCATGCGTTGAAAACATGGAGACATTTCCTCATTGGAAATCATTGTGAGGTGTACACGGATCATAAGAGTTTGAAATACATTTTCACTCAGAAGGAGTTAAACCTCAGACAGAGGAGATGGTTGGAGCTCATCAAGGATTATGATATGAGATTGCATATTCATCCCGGAAAGGCTAATGTAGTAGCCGATGCATTAAGCCGTAAGAGCCATGTCAATACATTAATGACGGGAGCAATACCAATGGAGTTAGCAGAAAATCTTCGAGAGTTATGTTTAGAAATAGTCCCGAGAGGCTATGTAGTAGCATTGGAGATTCAGTCAACTTTGTTGGATAGAATCAGAGAAGCTTAGAAGACTGACAAGGAGATTGCCTCTATTAAGGAGAAACTGAGCAAAGGAAAAGCTAAAGGATTTCGTGAGGATGAGCACGACACCCTATGGTTTGAAGACCGTGTTTATGTGCCTAATGACCCGGAGATTAGGAAGTTGATTCTGCAAGAGGCACACGATTCACCATATTCGATTCACCCAGGCAATACCAAGATGTATTTGGATTTGAAGGATATTTTCTGGTGGACCGGAATGAAAAATATATTGCGGAGTATGTAGCAGTCTGTGACGTGTGTCAGAGAGTAAAGGCAGAGCATCAGAAGCCAACAGGATTGTTACAACCGTTGCCGATACCCGAATGGAAGTGGGATAAGTTAGGCATGGATTTTATCACGGGATTACCCAGGACTCGTTCAGGCTATGACTCGATTTGGGTTATAGTCGATCGGTTGACGAAGGTAGCTCATTTCATCCCGGTAAAGACCACTTACACTAGTGCTAAGTTGGCACAGATATACATGACTAGGATCGTATGTCTGCATGCAGTTCCGAGGAGTATCGTATCAAATAGAGGAACCCAATTTACCTCAAAGTTCTGGAAGCAGTTGCATGAAACTTTGGGTACGAGGCTAGAATTCAGTACAGCTTTTCATCCACAGACAGATGGACAGACTGAGAGAATCAATCAGATTTTGGAAGATATGCTGAGAGCGTGTGCGCTAGATTATGGATCTAGTTGGGACGACAATTTGCCATATGCAGAGTTCTCTTACAACAAAAGTTACCAAACCAGTTTAAAGATGGCCCCTTTCGAAGCTTTGTACGGAAGGAGATGCAGGACACCGTTGTCGTGGGACGAAGTTGGAGACCGCCAGTTGTTTGGACCTGATTTGATTAAAGAGTCTGAACAGAAGGTGATGTTGATTCGCGACAGGCTCAAGATAGCCCAGTCCAGACAGAAGAGTTATCCAGACTCTAAACGGAAGGAGACAGTTTACGAAGTTGGAGATAGAGCTTATCTTCGAGTATCTCCACTTCGGGGAACAAAGCGTTTTGGAGTTAAGGGAAAATTAGCGCCACGATTTGTAGGACCATATCGAGTTTTGGAGCGTATGGGAGAAGTGGCCTACAGGTTGGAATTGCCTGAAGGATTTTCAGGAGTTCATGATGTGTTCCACGTTTCCCAGTTGAAGAAGTGTCACGCTGAGATGGCTGACATACCCTTGAGAGATACAGTGCCGTTGGAAACAATTCAGTTGGATAACGATTTGACCTATGAGGAGAAACCAATTAAGATCCTCGAGTTTGCCAGCCGAGTCACTCGCAGCAAGGTTATCAAGTTTTGCAAAGTTCAGTGGAGCAATCACACGGAGGATGAAGCCACCTGGGAGCGAGAGGAAGATTTGCTCAAGGACCACCCTCACCTATTTTCTAGCCAACCCGAATCTCGAGGGCGAGATTCATCTTAAGGGGTTAGGTTTGTAACATCCCAAATTTTCAATTTGGAATGTTATACATTAGATCATCATTGCATATCATATTTTATTTGCGTTTGGTTATGATCCTAGAAATTTTACGCAACTCAAGGACCCATGGAGAGAGTTGGGGATTTCATTATTTTCATATTTGAGTTTTCTCAAATTTTGAGAATAGGATCATTTGATTTTAATTATTCTATCATCAATTATTTCCATTACAAAAATATGAGAGAGGGAATAAAATGACTTTCCCAAAATAAAGAAATATTGAGGATTTAATAATAAAATCAAATAAGATTTTATTTCGGGGTTTTTCGTTATTTTATTTGAATTTAGGAAAAATGTGCATTTTTCAAAATTGCATTTAGGCCCCAAATAAATGTTCACCTTGTGCGGCTTGATTTTAGAAGCCCGGGAAAATTTATTTCGGGATTTTTGGAGTCCGTTAGTATTTCTTTTTATTTTTTTCTGCACGTAATTATTTAAAAAAACGAACCGACCTAGGGCCTTGTCCGACAAGGACTCCCGGACCGTTAGGCTATATATAGCCGGGGGAGGCCCAGCCGACACCCGAGCCAGCCCCAAGCCACCGCCGCGCCGCCCCGCCGCACCGCCGCCGGACACCGCCCGAGGTCCACCGCCACCTCGTTTTCCGCGCCGGTTTTTTTATTTTTTTCGAAAAATCGTTCAGTTTTTCCGTTGGTTTTTCGTTGGTTTTTTTTAGATTCATTTTTTTAAATAGGTTGGTTTTTCCGGTTTATTTAAATAGCGAGTGTTCGTTCGTTCTAGCGAACGTTCGTCATTTTTCTTTTTCTTGGATTTAATCCGCGATTTTTCTGATCACGATTCCTGATCCGATTTTCTTTTTAGTATAACTTTTCGCTCGTTTATCGGAATCAGGCGATTCAAGCGCCTAGAGTTTCGTCTCAAAACCCTCTATTCGTTTAATCAACTTAAACAAGTTTTTGAAACTGTAAAATTTTCCCTAGATCCAAATTAGTAAAACGAAGTTGTTTTCTTTCGCCGTTTGACTTTCGTTGCTTCGTACGATTTGATTCTTTTTGCAAACCGGAGTTCTTAAGTTGAACCTTCTGGTTAGATCTCTTATTTGAGTTTTACCCGTGCATTAGATGAGTACTTATTGTATGCTTGTTTGTTTGTTTGTTCGCGATAGAGTACCCGGAGTGCGCCGCTTGTTACTTTGAATCGTTAGGTTTCCCGGATCATCAGCAAGGCAAGTAACACTTTGATCATACCTTTCCTACTACCCAGTTTTATTGCATTATATCAATCCTCACACATTGCATGATTAGGATCTAATTAAATTGTGGGATGGGAAGTAGTTGAGGTAGTACCTATTACCTGTTTATTATCGAACCTTTGGGAGTTACTTCTACGTTTGCTTATTGTGCCATGCTATGCTAGTAGACGTGGATTGGGTGAGTGATATCCATGACAGATGTGAGATTGTTAATTAATGGTTTATCTAAGGTGGCAACTTAAACACACATCTGGGTGGATTGAGGCACCTAGGTATTCCAGGACTTGCCTGTTTTCTTTTGGACCGCCACCCAGGCTCAAAGGGATCATGAGACTATTCATACTAGAAACTTCCGTGTGCAGCCACAAGCTATTATGGGCTCTAGCATAGTTGACTAAGTCATGCGAACTCTTACAGTGGTAGACTAGCAGATGTAGGGGATGTAGGTGGTACGGTCTACCCAATCGTAAGGTGCTAGCTCTTCTGAAAGACTATGTCTCGGTCATCCGTCTTCTCAAACACCATGTAGTGCGAGAAACCAAACGGAGGCGATCGAGTCTTGTGGGGAAAAGTGCGCAAACCTCTGCAGAGTGTAATAAACTAATCATGGTTAGCCGTGTCCCCGGTTATGGACATCTTGACTATCTAGTACCTGGATTATCATGTGAATCTCAACATGTTACCCTAAATTAATTTTGTTGGGTTTGTTTAATGATGATGCTTAATTGGGATTGAGAATGCTGTCAACCATTCTCAATGTTTAACAACCACCATGATAGTAATTAAATTTATTCCTTGGTAGTAGGGAAAAATTGGCTTTACGCAAAACTGTAACCATAGAGCTTTCCACCAGCCAAATATGCATATAGTATGGCTGTTTCATTCCATTATTCTCTATGTGTTACCTTGCCAGCATATTCCATGTGCTGACCCGTTTCGGGTTGCGACGTTAATGTTGCAGACTTTTCAGACGATGATTAAGGAGTTTTTAGGTCGTGGTTCTAGACTCAGTGATGCCGTTGGATTTGATGGACTCACTTATCTTCCAAGCCTTCCGCTGTTATCGTTTTTAGATGGCCTTAAGCCATATTTATTGTAATAAATTCTCTATGGAGACACTCGATGTAATAAGTGTGTGATTGCTATTCTGTTATAAATCCTCCGAGTACTGTGTGGTGTCAGCATTACTGATCCAGGGATGACACCGGAGCACAGAGATTAGACTGTCTGAGGTCTGGTCGCTACAACCGGCCCATCAAGTTTAAATGGGTCAGCCCAACTGAAGGCCCACAAGATTTTGCGGACCATAATGGGCCGGCCCAGCTAAAGGCCCATGAGATTTTGCAGACCATAAATGGGCTGGCCCAGCTAAAGGCCCACAAAATTTTGCGGGCCATAATGGGCTGGCCCAGGTAAAGGCCCACAAGATTTTTGTGTGTCATAATGGGCCGGCCCAGGTAAAGGCCCACAAGATTCTTGCGGATCATAATGGGTCGGCCCAGCTAAAGGCCCATGAGATTTCACCGACATTAATGGGCCGACCCAGCTGTAGTCCCACAAGATTTTGAGGACCCTAGTAGGCCGGCCCATTAACTGGCTGCCATGTTTTGGGCCAAATGCCCGCCCATATTTCATCCGGTCCATTAATGGCCTGCCTCGCTCCGGGCCTAATAGTGGCCCATATGAGATCCGTCCCGGTAAAAGCCTACCATGTTCTGGGCCAAATTACGGCCCATACCAGGCCTGGCCCTTTAAGAGGCTTTGGGCTCAATTATGGCCCATATCAGATTCGGCCCGTCAACTGGACACTATGCTTTCGGGCCCACTTGCTAAAGGCCCACTTAGTAATTCGGCCTGATATTAGTTTTGGCCTGTTAATGACCCGTTTAACATTTTGGCCCTATATTAATTTTGGCCTGTTAAAAGCCCGTCATATAGTTGGGCCTAACTACGGCCCGGTTTGCATCCGCCCTGCTCGCAGCCGATATCTGATTGGGCCAAACAAGGGCCGAGACAATTTTGGCCTGTTAAAAGCCTGTGATTTGATTCGCACAATCATGGGCCTGGGTTCATTTTAGGCTACTGTCGGCCCATGAGTTGTTCGGCACGTTTCAGGCCCAACCTACATCGTGATTGCATGACGGCCCGATTATGTACCGTAATTTTACGGTTTGGCCGGTTTACTGCGAAAACATGATATATATACAGTAAAATAATTGCAGCATCATGAATAAGAAAAAAACCTAGACTATACAATAAAGAAATTACGGCATATTACATCCACTGGGCATCAAAGTTCGCCACTATGATAATAAAGCACAAGCAGAGAGCAGATTACATACACTGGGCATCAAAGATCGCCACCAGTGCAAATAAATATGCCGACAAAATAATATACAAAACCGACAACACTTCAATAGAGTTCAAGAAAGGTTAGCCCTGCTGGGGAGCTGCAGCGCAAGCAGCTGAGCAAGATGATGAGACTGCGCTTGTTCAACACTTATATCTTCCTCACTCTGAAAGATAAACAAGCAGACAGATGACAGGTTTTGCACATAAAAGTATCAGTGCTGACAATTCATCACATTTCTTACTGACGAATAAAGTGACACAATTTAAAATTGCATTAACACAATATGGTATTGTTCAGGTCAAGACATCGCAGGAAATGACATTGTGAAGGAGTTGGCAGCTTCACGACACCACTAGATTACAGATCAAGAACTCATAAGTATCAATGGTTAGTGTGCTGTCAATTTATACCATTTCTGATTGGCAAAATAAAGAGACGGTTTAAATAATATTAGAGTGATATGACATTGTTCATAGTTAAGACATTGCAGAATATGACATTGTGCTGTAGTGGGTAGGTTCACCACACCACTGGATTACGGATGAAGAACAGAAGCATACATGCAGTGCAAAAGAAGATCACTTGCTCTGTATAGATTAATTTACATGGTATGAAGAAGGAACTTGGTTGTACAACTGAAAACTTAAATTGAGAAAGGACAAACTTTTGTTTATGAGCTACATAATAAACTTGAAACAAGCAATTTGACGCAAACACCAAAAATAAACAGCTGTTGCAGTCATGCCTAACCAAATATATACAACAAAGTTTGTAGGCTTGAGATGGACAAACTTACATTATTGGTGAAGACAGGCTCTATAAAGGCCTTGACCATGCTGATGGGGTGGCAATTCAAGAAGTTTACCACAGAATCTTCTTCAAAAGCATTGCCTTTATTCTACATTTTGTTAAGAGTAAATATAGATGTGATAATATACGAAAGAATGGAGAATAATTAAGATAAGCTGAAGAGTGATGCTACATAACCAAGTAGCTATAAATGTAAGTGTAGCGATACAGGAAAAAGGTACAGCCAAGAGCAATGCACAACTAAACTTCTTCAGTACCAACCTTATGATAAGAGTAAATATAGACCTGATGTGTAGAAAATGGAGGGCAAAGGAAAATAAGCTGCAGAGTGATGGTACATGAACAACTACCTGTCATTATAAGTACATTGATAAAGGACAGCATGTACTTACAAGAACAATGCAGAGCTAAAAAAACATTGGCATTGGATATATTCTACACTAATGTAACCATTCATACAGATCAGATAATTTGGAGCGAACAATTGATACGCAAGCTATCATGCATACTGCTGTCACATAATGAACCAGGTATGTATGCAAGTATAGTGATACAGGACAACAGGTACTAACAAGAGCAAAATAGCGGGCAGCATATTTGCGATATCCTGTCATTCTTGTCAAACTGGAATTCTTCTTCGAGCAGATTTCCTGCAAAAAAGATCCGTAAGGCACATGCGGAAAAGTAGAAGTTCAAATTTTCATGTGTGTCATAGACAGTACCTCATCCTGGGAATGAGACCAGTGCATAACAAGGTTTTTCCATTCAATGTCTTCAAAATTTAGCACAGGAGACTTCACCAGAAATTCGTTTATAGACTTGCCACCAAAGTGTCATTTCCTCCGGTAACACCAATACTGCTGCAATGCTTCCTTGAAAAGCACAAGCAAGCTTTACTCGTCATGACTATCCAGATTGACCCTCGCCTAGTTACAACAATGTAATGTAAATCATTGATGTGTTCAATAAGCAGAAACAGGAAAATAATAACCATGAATAATAGCACTTACACGTAAGTTGGACAAGAAGATGTGAAAATGGTGTTTCTCTTCACTATAATCTTCCCATGATGGGAATATATGCACGTAGTCCCTAACAACATGGAAAGCATTGTCTTTTAAACTGGGAATAAACGGAATGGGGTTCCAATCTGCAGGAATGGGCCGTCTCTGCAGTTGGGATAGGTCTTCAGCCGGTGAACTTGCTGTACTTTTTGTTGGAGTGGGATTTTTTCTATGGTACAGCTGGTGCTATGGCAAATGAAATCGGTACACCTTTTGCTGGAGTGCAGGTCCTTTGTGGTGGGGCTAGTGGTGTGGCCAGTGAAGTATGGGTACAGTTTGCTCGAGTCGGTCCTATGTTTTGTGTCATTGGTTGTACAGCCAATATAAGTGGGGTGCTATCTAATTTCTCCGGCACCACCACGTTTTTCAAGGACTTTGCTAGTGCTCCTTCAGGTTCGGCAATCACCCTCTTCCTTTTTGGTGTCTGATGCACAAGAATAGCATTTGAGTGGGAAAACATGGTATGATGATAGATGGAATATGTATTGATAATGGATGGGCATGGCATCTCGACATATATGATGAGTAAACTAAGCAGATGACGGTGCAACAAAGTAGAAGAAATGCAAGACAACATATGCAAGATACGCGCAATCAATAAAACATTGCCAAATTAGAACAGGCACCTTGATGGGTGAACAGGACAGGCCATCTACCTTTGACTCCTTGAGGTTAGAATAGTCATTAGGATCATATTCTGAACAAGAATCAACAGGTGGGGGGCGTATGAGTTTCATTGCATCCAGAATGGCACTCAATGCATTGGTGCCAATTTTGTAAGTCATTGCAGTGTTTAGCTTCAAGAGTGGACTGCTGCTAGTGTGACACAAAGCAGCTACACAGATCATAGTGTAGATATAACGGGAAAACCTTAAGCATCAGAGTAAAATCAGCAAAGTGGAACTTGCTAGAATATATGTGCTAGTATTGCCGGTACGGCTAGAAAGGCTTCGGATACCAGCTCTCTTCAAGCGAAGGTGCGCTACTGTTAATATCAGTGTAACACTCAAAGGCGACACAGCTCCCCGCATTTCCTTGCTATTCTTATAGGATTCAAGTGGGCAGGCCACTACAAATCCTATTCCTATGTTTACAAGATCCTACGAATCAAAGAGGCTCAAAGTATCCATCACAACCGACCGTATAGACCTCTACACTGCAAATGTCCCTTCTCATCTTTAGTACAAGGAACATATTGTACTACTATCATACTCCCTCCATTCCAAAATATAAGTCTTGGTAGAGATTTCCACTATGGATCACATACAGATGTATCCAGATACATTTTAGAGTGTAGATTCACTCATTTTGCTCCATATGTAGTCCATGGTGGAATCTATACAAAGACTTGTATTTAGGAACGGAGAGAGTGCATATTAAAGAGGAATATGGTAAAGAAGAGCAAGCAGATTTTGGATAATAAAATGTTGGTTGCGCAGTGCCCACCCATGATGAACTAGAGCGCATTAAGAATGCAACTCCCAGCTGTCTCTCGACCATTTCAGGCGGTTGGATGAACATCCTACGTCTCCTAACCCTTCTTCTTCCTTGTCTCTGATTCTTCCCATACAGAACACCGCACGGGCCACCGGTTGGACCACCGGCCCCCACCGCCTGTGTTCCTCCGGCACCCCCACCCCAAACCCCACCAGCGTTGAGTTTTCTTCATTCGGCAAGGCCCCACAACAACCCGAGCCCCTTCGATCGCACCGGCGAACTCTAAAAAATCGAGTGACCCAATTTTGAAATTTAGTCTACTGTGATTTAATTAGTGTGGAATATAAAAGGGGAAAATCATAAGCATTGGGAGTATAGTGTTGAGCGTGCCATGGAGGATCTGAAGGTGCAACCCGAACAAAGGCAACTTTGCAACCAAGACAAGAAATCAGAGTAAAGCAGTGACGATCTATTTTCTTGCTGCGATAAATAAGTTGAGCAGATACGAAAGAGTACCGCCTCCGGTGCGGCGACGTGTACGCATCTGCTGAGAATTTAACGGTGCTGCAGTAGCGATGGCTACCAGTGGCGTGGAAGCAGATCTTGGAGGGTAGACGGTGGCAGCGGGGCGCGGTGGACGAGATGGTCATAGGAGTGGCGCCGTCAAGGTGGACGACGGCAGGGATGAAGCGAGGGGACGGGATGCAAGGATCCCGGTCCGAAGCCGTGGATGAGAGAGGTCGATCTCTTGTAATGGACGGCGACATCGGGGTATCAGCTCTGGCATGGTGGAGGAGGACGGCGGTGGATGGGGTGGCGGACGGCGGCGGACGGAGGAGGGTGGGGTGGAGAGGGTGTTTTGGCGCCCACGGAGTACGAATGGGGAAACGGGAGGTAGAGAGGAAGGGGGAACCATGTATTCAGGGCACACTTGTCTCAAATGCGAGGAAATTTACAAACTTAGCCCCCGTTTCAAATTTCTACTACATCACAGCAACATTAGTCGGTTGGGGATAGGACGGTAATCTTGCATACACCGAATATTTGCCGACGAGAGTTTGTTTTTGGCGCCCACCGTGTATGAATATGAATCGGGGAGGGAGTCGATTTCGTCCGAGGACACACTCTGTTTTGGCGCCCACCATGTATGAATCCGGGTGAGAGGCGGTTACGTCACGTTTGGGTGAAATTACAAACCTATCCCTATCGAAACCTATAGAAATCCAGCAGATAGGCTTTGTGTGGCAGGGATAGGCAGTAGTGATTTCCAACTCGCAGATTTTGGTTTCGGGCGGTTACTGCGACTATCCCCGCTTCGTTCAAATTTTGCAGAGTGCACGTTTACCATACCAACTCAATTCGAATCCCGTTTGTATTCTATTTTTTCGGGCGGGATCCATTTTCAATTGGAATTACATTCTATATACATCATTTTTTATATATACTTTCAAAAGCACAGCACCATTTATACATAAGTATGGTTTACAAATGGCATGATCTCAGATTCATAAGGTTGTATCCATCAATTTGTATTTTCAAATATTTGAAACCACTTTATGTTGAAATCCAATGTATGCATTCCTCGCTAACTGTCTCCAATTAATGTGTGTTTCATGTGGGTTTTTTGACTTCTCAAACATGTATAATGTGTTTCACACACGCAAAATATAGTGTAATCCCGTTTACACATTAATTGCATATAAACCATGCATTGTTTGTAATTGAAGAATCTATGGATCACCAATATTGATAAACTAGATAACATTACACGTGTGCCCAAATTCAAATGAATATGCATGTTTGATACACCAATTTGCGTTATGATATTATCGATGTCGTGATCTCCAGTTTAAATATTTGAATCCCCTTTAATCCAGATATTTGTCTCATATAGCTATCACTCATGCTTATATAGGACTATTTCTCAGGACCTATACGCGTTCATCGTCTCTCAGGTATCTCTCGTGCTACATGTATGTCGACAATGATCTTTTATCTTCGTAACACACTGACGTTACTATCTCCCTCGACCTTCATCACTCTGTCTCTCTCTAAGTATATCTCGCTCCCTGCTATGTGTCTCTAACTATGATTCTCCATGTGGAATCTCTTTCTCTCACACAAACACAAAACTTTGTCTCCCGGGGTCTCATTTCTCTCTACTATTCCCATGTGTGCCACTCGCACACCCCTCATACAGAGATGTCTTTCGCTCCTTAGATATGAGAACCTACGACTCTTCCTCTTCAATATATCTTTCTCACACACAAACACAAACTCTGTCTCCCAGGGTCTCATATTTCTCCATTGTTCTCTTGTATGTTGCTCACACACACCCTCTCCCTAGAGATATATTGCATTCCCTCGTATGTCTCTCTAGCTATCACTCTCATTGTGAAATATCTTTCTCTCGCAGACACAAAACACCGTCTCTCTGGATCTCATTTCTCTCTGATATATGTTTGTATGTGACTCACATGCACCCTCTCTCTATCTCTCTCACACCCACACACATAACCCAGCCTTCTGATCCACTTGACTCCTATCTCTAACGCACACTAGCTAGCATCTTTATCTTTCTATTTATCTGTTTCTCCATCAACCTTCTTTCTCGCCCTCACTCTTGATTCCTATCACGCACACTACATATGTTTCTCTCTACATGCAGGAAAGTGCCCTCTCACACACATATATAACTTCACCCTTTGAACCACCCGACGGTCATATCCAACACCCAAACTAGCGGATGTCCCTCTAGCTAGCATCTCCATCTCTGTATCTATCTGTAGTTTCTCTGTCAACATTTCTTTCTCGCACGGAGTCTTACTTCCTATCACCCACACTATATATGTCTCTCCATACACATGCATTTATAGGTTGGTCTCTTTTGCACAATCGTTGTGCCTCACTCCCTCTGCTCGCAATAGATGCATGCTCCAGCCCACGCCACTATCTCTTAAAGACAAAAACACATGCTCAATTGTCGGGCCTTCTTCCCTGCATTCTCACATGCATGCATATTGTCATACCGATCCATCTCTCCCATGTCGTTGATCTTATGACTTATGTCTTCTTTCTTTTTATCTCGATCATGCGCGCGCGCACACACACACATCCCACGTATACATGTATACATCTCACACATGCATGTTCAAGGTCTCTATGTCTCCATACGTAGTTAATTACCCTCAATCCTAATGCCACATCGAATCGTTCTCCTCTTTTGTGCACATAACTTCCGCCTGGATGGGTAAAACACACACTCACACTTAACAATCTCCTTCTAGCTACCCCCCCGGGCGCCTCTCACTCTTCCCCTATATCCCCGAAACCAATAAGACCATCCCTTTGTTTAATTCCCTCCTACATGCACCATCGATATATAGTAGTATTCCTCGGTGTCTCTCGAACAAACACATTCTCTCAATGTTGAATCCTCTCCCGCACACACACCTTCTCTTCCCTCTGCACGGGCATTTTCTCTCTCGCACCCCATCGTTGGTGGCCTCTGCCATACACATCACCTCTCTATGATGAAGCTGTGCACACTTAAATTACATCCGCCACAGATGACCCCGCGACACACACACACGCACACACACACACGCACCCCCCACACACACACTAAGACTCCATCTCTCTCTCACACACACACAAACACACACACACACACACGCACGCATGCACGCACCCCCACACACACTAAGACTCCATGTCTCTCTCTCTCACACACACACAAACTAAGACTCCATCTCTCTCTCTCTCTCTCACACACACACACTAAGACTCCATCTCACACACACATGCTCTAGGCGGAGCATTTGTTCCTACCACCCTTCATCCAACCTTACCCGTATGATAAAAAATCACCTTTATTTACTTGCATAACAAGGAAAAATTCCACTTTACTTTAGTAGTCAGCAAACTTATCATCTGTACCCTTATAAAAAACGAGTTGGCGGTGATGGTGCGCCTGCCATCTTGTAATACAGACAGTATGATCTATATCTCAGGATAGAAAGCAACACCTCTCTTCACATCATTATCTCCCGCAACCTCATTGCTCACCAATTGAAAAAGGAATAAGTCTCTGGAACAACCTAGCATGCATGGTGGCCGCTGCCGCCTGCCGACGCCGTCCATCCCCATGCCTCTGCCCATTCCGACCACCAGTCACCACCACGCTCCACTCCTCCTCGCCTTATCTCTCATCTTTCATTTTTTCGATGACATTCTTGAGATACTAGTTTTTCGATAAAATTCTCGAGATGACATTAGTTTTTACACATGGGATTACTCCTGCATGGGTCAATCACAACAGGTGTTTTGTAAAAAAATGCATATTGATGTTCCCTGGAATGCACGAGAATCTTGCTTGTAATTATATAACGCAAATCACGAGTAGGAAGTGACATTTTTTTGACACAACCACGTTAACATGGCCATGTAAAATCACTAGCTAAAGTAAATACCATTATACTTATATCCCGATGCAAAAGGTTGAGTACATGTCCAAAGAGTAGAGTCGCACACACACACTCTGTCTCTCAGAATCTCTCTCACACACACACCAGTTACGTGACGCCCACTTAAGCAGACACGTATGTTACAATTTGTGCACCCGCGGGTACACGTGATGCTGCGCATTTATTTAAGCCGGAAGGCGAACCCAAACAGTAGCTGCATTCATTCCTCTCCTGCCGCCTCTTCTCTGGTCACCGTCGCCCGTAGCCATGGGCCGGCCGAAGGTAACAACATACGCCATACTCCCGCCGGAGCGGCGCTTTAATATGGAAATTTTACTGGTCATGCATGCATCTTTTTGTGCTAGCACTCCTATATAAGGGTTGACCGGTCGCTTCCCGCGGACGTGCGCGGGCAGTGGCAGAGGAAGGAGAAGGGAAGCGGGCTGTGGAGTAACGTTTTTTACCACAATTTCTTAGGAAACTGAGTGCAATAATTGAGTAGTTTTGCAAACTACCAGTACTACACCTGAAACGGTTCAAAACCTATACTCCCTTGCCAGCGCGTGCTTCCCGCGTGAAACGGTCAACGTCGCCCTGGAGCGTCAGTGCCGCATTAATGCCCAGCCAGAGCGGAGGCGACCTCTCACTGGCGCCGGCTTTGAAGTGGCGCGACGGCCGAGAGAGCGCCGCTTCCCGGTGCACGTGACTGCTCCGCGTCGAGACTGGCCATAGGCCCTGTTTGGATCCATGGGTTAGAGTTAGTTTGAGCTAGTTGGGGCTCAAATAGCCCTAAAGTATCCAAGCATGAGGGTTTAAATTGGAGCAAGTTGCACCGAACCCACCAAAAAAAACTATCCCACCCAAGAGGTGCTAACTGGAGATAGTTCTCATTGGGACCACTGAAAAATCACTTTTCTCTCTCCATGAAGTGCATTTATTGTCAATCTAACCCTGTCAGCAAACACCTCTTTGGCTACAGTTAGTTCAGGGTTAGTCATGAGTTAGTCTAACCTCTAGCTAAGTTAGAGTATCAAACAGGAGCATTATAGGACATGCAAGTTGCTCAAAGCATACAGGCAAATTCGTACGTGAAATGATTTTTTTCTTTTTGAAAATGGAACGTGAAGGAATTTTTTTTAGAATGCTCTTGGCATGTCGCTAACATGTGATAGTTAATCGACCTCAATAGACGGCAGAAACGCTAGCCCGCCGCACTTTGATAGAGACGAGGAGGGAGAAGCGATACGGGCTGCTGGATTACTAGAGATAGGTGTCGCACGGAAGCCAAGAAATATGGTGATAGCGTGGGTTAGCCATGTACTAGTATGATGTAACTACACTGGGCTGCCGTGTTTCGTACTCTTCCATTCCACTGTGGAGATGATTGGTTAATTTTATATCACTGAATAATATTAAATATTATGAGTGCCGACGCTCCACCACGAGGTTCCTTGCTCCTTCTCGGTCGTCCGGAATATATGTTCTTCCACTCTATGTTGTTGCGTGAGCTTTGTTCATCCTTTTTCCAACACGCGAGACATCTAGCATCAAGGTGCACGTGTTATGCAAGGATCGTTCCATCTATATGAAGAACACGTGGGACTGGAACTACGAGACGGACATGTACCCAGGAGTGGACGTACGAACCTGAGTAATGTAGCAAAGTAAGTGAAGTAGAAAGGCACAAATGGTATGAACATGCGTGGCATATAGGGTGTGTTTGGTTGCGTTCTCGTCTCAGCATAGTTGTTCCCTCTTCATGCATGCTCAAATCAACACCCCTCTTCATGCATGCTCTCTTCATGCATGCTTCTAGTGTATTTATGCTAAACTAGTGTGGACTCATGCACCCTCCATACACTCTACCAAACACCCAAAAGTAGGTCGAGAAGGGAACTCTTGGGCGGCATTTGTCTCTTACTGCGTACTACCACTAAACGTTGTACGTGCAATGCACGGTGATGTTATGGAGTACGTGCCTAAGTACTCTACTACCACTATATTAGTTGGAGGCACATATTAACTTTTATATTCGTTTACGTGTATGCCCCGAGACCTTCCAACTAGATGTGTCTTTCTCTCCAGGTCGCACTTTGTGTCGTTCATACCACTAAGTACTACTACGTGTGGTCTCCGACCCAGAAGTGGAAGAAGTGGAGAGACTCTACCACGCTGTTTTTTTACGCTAGGCTCTACCACGCTGATCATGTCCCACTCCTTTCGCTGACGTGTGGGACATCCAGCACGTGCCGTGTTTGGCACCCTTCATCGTAAGAGTTGAAACGCTAGCATTCATCAAAAATAAAAAAATATATAAATCGGCAGTGATACTATTTTTTTGCGAACCAATCAGCAGTGATACTATACCACGCGGTTTCCTTGCTCCTCGATATCGGAATGAATACTTCCGTTCGCCAACATGTGGGACGTCGACCATCCTGGTCCACTTGCCATGCACGTAGAACTCCAAGGGAGAGTCACCCAGGTCCTCGCGCCATAGTAACAATGACTAATGATCCCTCAAATCACAGGCCCACTTCCCACTTTGAAGTTGCTCGGACGAAGGAACCATCATGACTTCGTTGAATTCCGCTTCTTGAAGAAAACTACTGTACCAGCAGTACTGCTAGCTACAGTAGTTACTCCAATAGAGGCCTCCTTTCGTTCATAGGATAGGAATATGAAAATCATAGGAAGTGAGATGACATGCATCTCAATTCCTATAGAGAAAGAGATGCCATTTGATGCTTAGGATAGGAATTTTTCCATTTAGTCTAGGCTAATGTACTGGTAATTTGCTCTAAAAACTACAGTAGTAACTAGTAGTATTGGTACATGCTCGTACTCAGACATAGACACACATACTAACTACTAGTACTACTACATCTCACATGCTGGCCAGACGCCGTCGTTCTCCTTCCCGGCTTTGTCGGTGACACCCCACCGTGCTTGGATCTCCGCCGACCTCTCCGCAGCAGCACGTGCGTCCTTTTCTTTCTTGCGATGGCGGGCCTCTCTTTTCTTGAGTGCTTCCTGACTTTTCCACTCCCTCTCTGCGGCTTTGGCCGCCTCTTGCTCTACCGCCCATTCGGCCTTGGCATCTTCAAATTCCTCCCACATAGTTGTGACGTCACGAGCGGCGATGAACTCGGCATGGCGGGATGCCATCGCTTCCCTACCATTTTGTGTGCCGTCGTGGGCGGCGAGGAACTTGGCACGGCGGGATGCCATCGCTGCCTTACCGGTTAGTGTGTGGCACAGTGGCATGAACGACGCTTGGTGAGAGCTCTGGGGTGGAGTGGCCGGACAATCGTATAGTGCATTGGTTTCTCAAGAGCTCAAGGACAGAAGACGAAGCAAATTTGGATTCCCCTTCAATCCTGGTCATTTATTACTGAGTAAAATGCATTGGGGGTCATCGAACTTGTCTCGATAGCTCACTTTGATCATTGTATACGAGATATGGTGATTATACGGTCACTAGCTCAGCGTATAGCTCCGTATTTGTCTGGTTGACCAGTCAAACAGTCCGCATGCGCCTCATCAGATCGTGTTCTTTATCTATCTACGCGGGCCTACCTGTCAATGGAGAAAGAAATACTGTAAAAACCAAAAATAGGCGTATGTGGGGAATAAAACCACGGACTCGGCGCTGCAACGCACCCTCGTCAGCCAAATGAAAATGAAATACTTCGCGTCAGACACTCACGCTCATGCTGTCAAAGCATGCTAATGCATGCACGTCACCCTCTAAATCAATGTCTTGCTCATGGCGCAACGCAAATAGCGAGCCCATCACCTGCGCGCCCCGGCGGTGCCTGACATTACTGTTTAGACGTTTGATGGAGGCCTACGCGAACATCGAGCATGTATTCACCTGGCTCAACACCAACGGTCATACTTGGACCGCCTTGCTCATGTATATCGTCCATCACAACGACAATCTATAAAACAGCCTAAGCTAGAGAGGGTACTATGGTAGTATGGTACGGAGTATGTACTATCATGAGCGACCGATCTTAGTGCCATTGCACACCGAAACCCCTTGCATCGCTAGCGCGTGCTTCCCGCCTGAAACGGTCACCGTCTCTCCAGAATGTCAATGCCGCATTCACTGGACTTAACTGGAGGTGCAATTGGTGTGTCACTGATATGCGGGCTAGATGCCCGTTGGGCCCACATGTCAGTAACCCAAACGCATCTGTAGTTAAGTCACTGAAAAAGCGTCCGCATTCACACCCGACGAACCTACTCCGGCGCCAGTTGTGCATCCGTCTGCCGCGGCTCATTGCCATTCGCCCGCTATATTTACTTGAGCCCCAGCTCCCAGCCATAGCCAAAGACCCACACTTATTCTCCTCCGGTCCCTTCCTTCTGTCGGCACAACTTCAACCATGGCCTCCTGGTACTCCGAAGCTCTCTTGGATGTATTGTCGCAGGAGCAGACGAGGGACATCGGCGGCTCCGCTCCGGGCGCGCTCCAAAGCTCTCTTCGATGTACTGTCGCAGGAGCAAACGAAGGAGATCGCCGCCAGCCCCCCCGGTCGCCCTCCACCGCCACGACCACGAAGCCGGCGCGCATGCGCGGGCGCAGCCGGCAGCGAGGAAGAGTAGTACACGGTAGGTCGCCGCTGCTCTGGTCCCGGGAAGGCCACCGCTACTCCACTCAGTCGACGCCAAGCTTGGTGGGGTAAACATCGGCGGCCGATTAGCCACTTGACGGCAACGTGGAGGCGGAAATCTTCATAACCTTGTGCTTCCGAGGAGGAGGTTATCGAGGCGGATGAGGAGGAGGCAAAGGCAATGGCCGACTTTCTCGGGTTCATGGCCGGACCTGGTGGTCGGGCGCCGGCGATCGTTTAGATTAGGTTTATAGTAGGTTTTAGTACGGTTTGTGCGAAACATGTAATGAATTTCGTCCAGTTTGTAGGAAAAGTTTTCGAAATGTAATGAATTTCATCCGGTTAATTTGAAATTTGCTTTGTTTGCACGAATTTCATCTGGTTAGTTCATATAGTTGTCGAAAGGTATGCGGGCAGCATCGGATGGCATCCATCAGTGTCCTCGGACAGATGACGGTGTAAATTTGTGGGCCAGCGCTGGAGATGCCCTAACTATCATGCTATAATCGCTAACAATCCTCCATTATTTTGCAGGGAACAGTTATCCCTTGATCAAAATCAGATCCGCGGTGTTTTGCACTCCTCCCGCGTAAGAGTGTAAACTCTTGCTTACATAAAAATGGAGCAAGTGGATGGCACTGTAGCACGTCATATCAATCGAACTAGCCCGCCTAACAAGCGGGAAAGCACCGCCCTCGTCATTTTGTTCTGGATTTCTATCGATCGATCGCGCAAAAATGTTACGCTTCGCAAGTTCTAAAGGAAAAGGCGGCACACTTACGACTCATACGCGTCGCAACCCCGACAGTCCGGCTCGCACGCCGCTCACCAGAGGGGACACGCATTGTCTTGCAGTTTCACTGACATGTGGGACCGTAATTGAATAAACCATCGATAGCCGAAATCTAATCGCTCGGTGGGCGTCAGCTGAGAAGAGAGAAACGGGGGAGGGAGAAGAGATCGCCCGCCCGCCGCGCACGGACTCCAAGAAATATATGGTGATAATGTTAGGTGGGCCATGCTGGAGTCCGGACCACTTCCGGAGCCCGCTCTCACCGCCCTGGCCCCTCAAGACGCCAACTGCCTGCCGCATGCATGCATAGCAAGTACTACTCCTTATGTGGAGGAGAGAGAGGCATTGACAAAGTCAAGGAGTGGGCTCTGCAAGAGCCCGTCTCTACACGCGCTCCTAGGTATAAATAATAATTCTAAAAAAGGCATAAAAACAACTGTGTCTTACAAAAGAAGGTAAAAAACATTTGAGAGGAAATAGATAGAGAGAAAGTGAGAAAAAGCTATAACCTGGGCATTACATGAGGAAGGAGGGAGTGGTGCACATGCCAAGTTCAGCGGGCTGCCGTGTTTCACACTCCTCCATCGTAACAGTGGAGACAATAGCATTCATCAAAAATAAACAATGAATACTTGTTGCTCGTCCTCTATATCGGAAAGAATACTTTCATTCGCCAACATGTGGGACGTCGACCATCCTGGTCCACCTGCCATGCACAAAATTGTCTTGGTCTACCCCGGTCGTATCGCAGGCCCAACCTTTCCCACTGTAAGTTGTTCGGACGAAGGAACCATCATGACTTCATTGAATTCCGCTTCTTCAAGAAAACTTACTGTACCCGCAATACTGCTACCACACGCGAAGACTGGACGGCACTGTACCACGTCATATCACTGAAACCCACTAGGCCAAACTAGCCCGCCTAGGTCATCTATTTTGGAATGGAGGGAGTACGTCTCTACACTGCTATGATTTTGTGTTGCACGTTTTCTATACTTTTGCTATGATTTTCCTACCCTATGAACCAAATGAGGCCTTGTCGGCGTTCTGGGAACGGGGGTCCCCAGACTTGCCTGCCTGCGGCCTGCGGAGTGGCTCAAGCGGGGGCCCAGCATGGCCCATCTTCATCAGCTCAAGCTCAAAGACCCTCGCGAGGGGCCAAGCCTCGCGGGGCGGACGACAGGAAGCTTCCTCAGAGGCAGCCTCATCAGGCAGGCTCGCGAGGCGGCAGAGAGATCAAGGCAGAGGTACCTCACGAGGAACCCGTGACGCAAGCCATGACGATCGAGACCAGGCGGGCGCCGGCCAGCGCAGTGTCCTTGTTTCCTCTTTGGTGCAAAGGGGGCAAGCACAGGCCAAGGCATTAGGCAAAGGTTACCACTCTGGTGCAACGAGACCAAGACCAGCCGGACGGCAGGACGGAGGTCACCGTGGAGCCCAAGACGGCGTCATCGCCAGTGCTTTTGGCAGCCGAAGACCACCTTTGGTCAGGATAACTTATACTAGATGTTCCCCTTTGAAATGGCCAATTGTTGGCGCCCTTCCCGCTCATTATGTGGGGAGAGGCCCAGGGCCTCTATAAATAGAGCTAGCCACCACATAGTAGACAAGATCTAGACATCTAGGGATCCCCAAAGACATCTAGACACCCCAAGAACATCGAGAGATCTGGTAGAACCCTAGCAGAGAGAGAGGCGATGAACTCACCCTAGCAGTTCATCGCACCAACTCAAGAACACCTCTCGCGAGGTTGTTCTTCCCTTGTACTGTCCATCATCAGCTCTAGAGGCAATCCACCACACCACACACTAGAGTAGGGTATTACACCACAACGGTGGCCCGAACCAGTATAAACCTTGTGTCTCTTGTGTTGTTCATCATTTTCATCTTAGTTCGCACGAGAGGATCAGACGTAGATAGGCAGGGGAGAGATCTCCGCGCGCACCCCAGTGTTCGAACCTCAAGGGTCTGCCGGAACCCCAAACCCGACATTTGGCGCGCCAGGTAGGGGATGCGCCGGAGTCCTCCTTCCTGATGACCCGCTCTTCCCCAACATCGCATCCCGCCCTCATGGCGGACAACGCGGCGCCCGCTCCAGCAACGGACGCCGACACTGGGGCCAGGGGCTCCGGGCCTTGCCCCCCGCCTTGCGGCAAGTGTAGTGGTCGCGCAAGTTCAGGCCCGAGATGCCGCCGCGCTACGATGGTGCGATGGACCCGATGATTTTCCTGCTGGCGTACGAGGAGGCCGTCCTCGGAGCCGGGGGCGAAGATCGGGTGATGGCCAACTGGTTAACCATGGCCCTCACCGGCGTCCCACGCGCAGGGCTCCTCGACCTGCCGACGGCCTCTGTCACCTCCTGGGAGGAGCTGCGTGACCTCTTCCTCGCCCGTTTTGCCGCACCAGCGCCACCCGTCATCGCAGCTCTCCTAGGTGGCTCCAAGGCACCGCCCTCGAGCCACCACGTCAAGTCGTTCACCCGCCGGATCAACACCGCCTCCATGCGCCGAGAAGCCCCCTCGGGCTGGGTGGCGCCCGATGCTGATCTACCTTCGACTCGGAGGACCACCCCTTCAACCCCATTGGTTCGGGCGCACTCCCGATGCTGTGCACCCCCACCATCTGCCAAGTGGCCGTCACTAGGACCCTCATCGACGGTGGTGCTGGCCTCAACGTGCTCTCAATGGAGGCCTTCAGCCTCCTCCACATACCACTAGAGCGGCTCCGACCCAGCAGTCCTTTCTCGGGCGTCGGAGCCGGTTCCACCGCCTCCTTGGGGCAGGTCCGCCTTCTAGTGACCTTCGGCACCTGCGACAACTTCCGCACGGAGCTGATCGACTTCGAGATCGCCCCCATCGGCCTCCCCTACAACGCCATCCCCGGCTATCCGGCCCTGGCTCAGTTCATGGCAGTAACTCACCCGGTGTACAACCTCATGAAGATGCTGGGAGCAGCGGCGTCCTCACCGTGTTGGGAGACACAAAGATGCGCTGCAGGTGCTCCAGCTTGTTTTCAGGGCGGCCGCAGTGGCACAGCCCACTGGCACCGACGCCCTCGAACCCAAGGGGGCTGCACCGGCTAAAAAGAAGCAGTTGTTCACCCAAGACAAGGCAGAATCCAAGCAGGTACCAGTCGACGAGGACGGGTCCGCTAGCGCCACCTTCACCATAGGGGCCAACCTCGAGCCCGAGCAAGAGAAAGCCCTGATCGGTTTCCTGCGTGCGAACAAGAAGGTGTTTGCGTGGGAACCTGATCAGTTAGCAGGGGTCCCAAGGGAAGTGATTGAGCATCACCTCAACGTGTGCCCCAATGTGCGCCCCGTGAAGCAGAAGGCAAGGCGGCAGTCTACTGAGAAACAAGCTTTCATCATCCAAGAGACCCGGAAGCTAGAGGCAGCAGGAGTTATCCGCGAGGTCCGCTACCCTGATTGGTTGGCTAATCCGGTCGTTGTGCCGAAAAAGGGAGGAAAGGAGCGCATGTGTGTCGACTTCACCAACCTCAATAAGGCCTGCCCGCAGCATCCATTTCCGCTCCCCCGTATTGACCAGATAGTCGGCTCCATCGCAGAGTGCGGCCTATTGTGCTTCCTAGATGCCTTCTCGGGCTATCACCAGATCAAGATGGCGGTAGAAGACGTGGAGAAGACGGCCTTCCTGACCTCGTGTGGATTGTACTGCTATACGTGCATGCCGTTTGGGTTGCGCAACGCAGGCGCGACCTTTCAGCGCCTGATGCACATTGCCTTAGGCCGGCAGCTCGGGAGGAAAGCAGAAGCTTACGTCGATGACATTGTGGTGAAGTCTCGTGAGGCAAGGACCCTGATACAGGACCTGGAAGAAACCTTCGCGAGCCTCAACGAGGTGGACCTACGGCTCAACCCAGAGAAGTGCGTGTTTGGAGTCCCCTCAGGCAAGCTCCTGGGTTTCCTCGTATCCCACAGGGGCGTCGAGGCCAACCTGGAGAAGGTCAAGGCAGTCGAAGACATGAGCTTGCCAAGGACCCTTAGAGAAATGCAGAAGCTCACCGGGTGTGTAACTGCGCTGGGGCGTTTCATCTCCAAGCTGGGGGAACGAGCGCTACCCTTCTTCAAGCTGATGAAGAAAAAGGGCCCCTTCGAGTGGACTGAAGAGGCCGACAAGGCATTCCAAGACCTCAAGAGGTACCTTACCAGTCCACCAGTGATGGTAGCTCCGCGTCCCTGGGAGCCCCTGGTGCTCTACCTCGCGGCCACCCCCTACTCCGCTAGCGCAGAACTGGTAGCGGTCAGGGAGGAGCGTTGTGCCAAGGCCGCATCAACCGTCCGAACTGAAGCAAAACAGAGCCGGGAGGGCCTTGCGAAGGCCGCAACCGCAGATGGAAAGGAACAGCCGTGGCAGGAGAACGCACCCGGAGCAGGAGAGGCCCCCTCAGGCGACCAAGCACTGGGAGCTCCGTCGTCTCAAGAGACGCCTCGACCTCCGGAGGACACAAGCAGTGCCAGCACCCTCAACCTCGTCGAGCACCCCGTGTATTTCGTTAGCACAGTGCTACGGGACGCGAGGGCGCGGTACCCCATGCCTCAAAAGCTCCTCCTCGCGCTATTGGTGGCCTCACGCAAGCTGCGGCACTACTTCCAAGGCCACCCCATCAAGGTTGTCTCGGCATACCCCTTGGAGAGGGTACTAAGGAGCCCCAACTTGGCTGGAAGGGTTGCTGAATGGAACATCGAGCTGCAGGCATTTCAGCTAGAATTCAGTATGACCAGAGTCATCAAGGGAGCCGCGCTAGTAGATTTCGTGGAAGAATGGGCAGAAGCGCAGGGTCCCGAGGCAGGCGAAGACCGGTCACTTTCTCCGGGAAGCGAAGCACCGGATGGCTGGGTCATGTACTTTGATGGGGCGTTCTCCCAACACGGTGCGGGAGCTGGCGCAGTGCTCGTATCTCCTACCTAGGACAAACTCTACTACGCCGTGCAACTTTGCTTCCAGCACGGAGAAAAGGTCTCCAACCACATAGCGGAGTATGAAGGCCTGATAGCCGGCTTGAAGGCCGCAGTTGCCTTAGGGGTGAAGCGCCTCATCGTCAAGGGTGATTCGCAGCTCCTCGTCAACTTCTCCAACAAGATATACGAGCCAAAGGACGAGCACATGGAGGCCTACCTCGCTGAGGTCCGCAAGATGGAGAAACAGTTCTGGGGACTGGAGTTGCAGCATGTGCCTCGCGGCACCAATCAGGAGGCTGACGACATTGCCAAGAGGGCATCTAGGCGGCTGCCTCAGGAGCCCGGCGTCTTTGAGGAGCGGCTCTTCAAACCCTCGGCGGTGCCGTCTCTGTGCAGCATGGCACAACCGAGGGAGGAGCTCCCTCAGCCGCCTGCCTCGGGAGCGCCGGTCTGCGGCCCGGCATCAGGGGCACACCTGCTCCTGGCGTTGGAGCCTCAGAAGGGATGTTGGATCCCAGAGCTCAAGGACTACCTGATGCAAGGGATTCTGCCAGAGAACGAGGAGGAGGCGGAGCGTGTGGCACGGCAGGCCACAGCTTATTGCATCCAGGATGGCGAGCTCTATAGGAAGCGGCCAAATGACGTGTCCCTACATTGCATTTCTAGGGAGCAAGGAAAGGAACTGCTGGCAGACATACACAGCAGAGACTGCGGGCACCACTCGTCGTCACGAACCCTCGCCGGCAAGGCGTTCCGCAGCGGGTTCTACTGGCCCACAGCACTCAGCGACGCCGTTCAGCTGGTGAAGGCTTTTGAGGCCTGCCAGTTTCATGCTAAACAGATCCATCAGCCTGCGGGGGGTCTGCAGACCATACCCCTCTCCTGGTCGTTCGCAGTTTGGGGGTTAGACATTCTGGGCCCGTTCCCTCGGGCGCCAGGGGGCTATCGCTACCTCTTCATCGCCATGGACAAGTTCACCAAGTGGGCCGAGGTGGAAGCTGTCCGCACAATCCCGGCAGGCTCGACAGTCAAGTTCATCAAGGGTCTCGTGAGCCGGTTTGGGGTGCCTAACCGCATCATCACTGACAACGGTTTGCAATTCACTAGTAATCTCTTCAAAACGTACTATGCTAACCTTGGAACGCAGATATGCTACGCTTCGGTAGCACACCCCTGGAGAAATGGCCAGGCTGAACGAGCCAACGCAGAGGTCCTGAGGGGCCTCAAGGCCAGGACCTTCAAGAAGAAGCTGGAGGCCTATGGCAGGGGCTGGCACGACGAGCTCCAGTCCGTGCTATGGTCAATCCGCACGACAGCGACCAAGCCGACTGGCGAGACCCCGTTCTTCCTCGTCTACAGAGCGGAGGCTTTTCTCCCTCACGAGGTCAGACGTCGCTCCGCACGGGTCCTGGCATTCGACGAGGCTTAGCAGGACGCCCAGGGGGGGACGGATCTCGTGCTGGGAGAGGAACACCGTCGGGAAGCCGCACTGCGAGCGGCAAGGTATCAACAGGCGCTATGATGATACCACAGCCGCAACATCCGCCCCAGGACCCTTGAGGTAGGGGATCTCGTGCTCAGAAGGGTTCTCTCCAGGGAGGGGCTGCACAAGCTCTCTCCCATGTGGGAGGGCCCGTTCAAGGTTGTTCATGTTTCCAGGCCTGGCTCCGCGCGCTAGGAGACTCCGAAGGGAGTACCCATCCAGAACACATGGAACATTCAACATCTTCGGAGGTTCTACCCCTGAGTGAAGCCACTGCGTTTTGGAAAAGGCCCGGTGCCTGTGAAGAAGGCGAATGCCTATGAAGCCGCTGCGTTTTGGAAAAGGCCCCGTGCCTGTGAAGAAGGCGAATGCCTGTGAAGCCGCTGCATTTTGGAAAAGGCCCGGTGCCTGTGAAGAAGGCAAATGCCTGTGAAGCTGCTGCGTTTTGGAAAAGGCCCGGTGCCTGTGAAGAAGGCGAATGCCTGTGAAGCCGCTGCGTTTTGGAAAAGGCCCGGTGCCTATGAAGAAGGCGAATACCTGTGAAGCTGCTGCGTTTTGGAAAAGGTCTGGTGCCTGTGAAGCTGCCGCATTCCAAGAAATGCCCGGTGCCTGTGAAGCTCGCCGCCCGTGACACTCTCATGTAATAATGAGTGGGGCTGTACACGCCCCGGAGTCTCCGGAGTGCTGCCCTCGGGCCTCGAGGGCTCCCGCCCACGCCCAGTGGCAGCATTTAGCTCCGCGCTAGTGAGAAGACGTCGAAGACTAGAATAGGCGCCGGACGCGGCTTTCCCATTTTCTTTCTGCAGTTGGCTTGTTTATTCCCGTTTGAAGTTTTTATTGGAGTTGCTGACGTTCCTGGCTTGTGGCTCTTTGTCTTTCTCGCTCGCTCACCTTGTTTTCTCTCGCGAAGTCTCGCGAGGGAGGATCGCGGGCGCCCTCGCAAGTGTTTTCTGCCCCGATCGCTTGGAGCTTTCCTTTCCGACTCCTCTGTGGCAGTACCCCTCCCAGCCCGTGCCCCACGGGCATCGCGACACGAGCGCAGGACCTGGGCCGAACACCCTCACAGCTAAGACCATAAGTTACCCCTCCTACTGATCCTTGCAGGGCACGAAGCGCGCGAGAAGGCCACGGCCTCGGGAGGCGAGGACCGCGTCAAGCCCCACCGAGCTAAAATAGTTCCCGCACATGGGAGCGCGACACGAGAACACGGCGCAGAAATAGCGGAAACATCGCGATGGTTAAATGGCAACAGTTCTAATACGCCCCCACGGGGCCCTACATTACTTACTATTTTTGCGCAGGATAAGAAAGAAAACAAAACGGGCGCGATCCATCCTGCGCCAACCCACAACGAAGGCTCGAGCTGCTCCTGGGACTCAGGCGGATCCCTCCTCTCGCTTCACCGGGGCGCGACGGCGGGCTGCCCCGCTACCTTCACCCAAGCGGGCGCGACGGCGAGGAGGCTGGTCGCGGCCACCACTGGAGGAGCTGCTGCCTGAGAGGGGGTTGCTGAAGCTCGGCGGACCCCGAGCACCGCCGCCTGTACGCCAGTCGCCATCTTCATCCTGGTCAGAGCCAGGGCTGGGTAGGCGGCCGTGGTCGTCGTCTTCAGGGCAACACCCGGCACGGCGACCGTCTTGCCCGAACACCCTCACGTAGAGGGTGGCGTCACCATCAAACATGAAGTACAGGGTGCACCACCGGCTCAGGCCACGCGCGCGGGCAAACGTTTGCCAGCCACGTGTCAGAGCCCCGTTCCCAGAAACGGAGACCTCCAGCGATGCCCAGGAGGCCCTGCTGCAGCATCTGTCTGCCTGGAGCCAGAAGCCGCAAAGGGCGCTGGCCGGCACCTCATCTACGAAGAAACGGGGGAGCTGGAGCCTGGTGCTGGATGGGTCTGCCGACCACACGACGAACTCCGGCAGCACCCCCGCAGAGCGAAAGCATGGCCTAGGGGGGCGCACACCCACGGCGTGCCCCCCGTCGGCAACCTGGCGCTCACCACCGTGCTGGGAACCGCCTCCATGGCCGCGGGAGGCCACCACGGGGACTGTGGTATACTTGTGAGGGCGGCCTTGGCCACGCTTGGCCAGGGGGAGTCAGGCCCAGCCTGGGGGGCCTTCCCTTTCTCCGTCGCCGAGAATCTCTTTGGAGCCATGGGAGCGACGGGTAATCGAGAAGAAGGAAAGGAGCAGCAAGGAGGGACGGGGCGAAGGGGGTCGCCCAGCCCCGTACTTATAGCCAGAGGGGGCCAAACGCCGTGCACCACGATCGTGGGTAATCATGACCGGTTTCTCTGCATGCAGCGACTTATCAAGTCATGCGGTCGCCGAGGCGTTGTGGGGAAGCGCAGTCGCCCACGTCCAATCAATCGCCACGCGGCGCCCAAGGCCGCAGGCTGTTAGGGCCCGCGGCGCTTCATGCTTGCCCCTTCGTTTCTCTGCTAAGCCAAGCCTGCACGTGCCTTGGGCCCGGGGGCTACTGTCGGCGTTCTGTGAACGGGGGTCCCCAGACTTGCCTGCCTGCGGCGTGGCTCAAGCAGGGGCCCAGCGCGGCCCATCTTCATCAGCTCAAGCTCAAAGACCTTCGCGAGGGGCCAAGCCTCGCGGGGCGGATGACACGACGCTTCCTCAGAGGCAGCCTCATTAGGCAGGCTCGCGAGGAGGCGGAGAGATCAAGGCAGGGGTACCTCGCGAGGAACCCGTGACGCAAGCCATGACGATCGAGACCAGGCGGGCGCCAGGCGGGCGTCGGCCAGCGCAGTGTCCTTGTTTCCCCTTTGGTGCAAAGGGGGCACGCACAGGCCAAGGCATCAGCCAAAGGTTACCATTCCGGTGCAACGAGACCAAGACCAGCCGGACGGCAGGACGGAGGTCACCGTGGAGCCCAAGACGGTGTCATCGCCAGTGCTTTTGGCAGCCGAAGACCACCTTTGGTCAGGATAACTTGTACTAGATGTTCCCCTTCGAAATGGCCAATTGTTGGCACCCTTCCCGCTCATTATTTGGGGAGAGGCCCAGGGCCTCTATAAATAGAGCTAGCCACCACCGAGTAGACAAGATCTAGACATCTAGGGATCCCCAGAGACATCTAGACACCCCAAGAACATCGAGAGATCTGGTAGAACCCTAGCAGAGAGAGAGAGAGAGAGAGAGGCGATGAACTCACCCTAGCAGTTCATCGCACCAACTCAAGAACACCTCTCGCGAGGCTGTTCTTCCCTTGTACTGTCCATAATCATCCTAGAGGCAATCCACCACACCACACACTGGAGTAGGGTATTACACCACAACGGTGGCCCGAACCAGTATAAACCTCGTGTCTCTTGTGTTGTTCATCATTTTCATCTTAGTTCGCACGAGAGGATCAGCCGTAGATCGGTAGGGGAGAGATCTCCGCGCGCACCCCAGTGTTCGAACCTCAAGGGTCTGCCGGAACCCCAAACCCGACAGGCCTACAATTTTTGGAGCTAGGGCTATTGGTCGATCGACGAGGGATAAGTATAAGCGTACCACGAGCTCATCAGCCCCAACTTTCTCTTTGGTGAGTGGTTTGCAAGTACTATAGCTCGCACAGTAGCTGGCCTACTAACACTAAGAATCATCAAACAAGCCCTGCTGATATGATAAACAGTTCAAACATACATCTAAGCATGCCATATATTACATTAAAAAGCTGGTGAGGATACATATGTTTCCATAACTCGGAGAGGGTTCGCATGATTCATCGCATGATTCACTATCAAACAAAAGTAGCAAGATCCGCCCACACAAGACAGTGCACTAGCCCTAAGATGGTTTGATAACACGCATTGTTCTGGTAATTAAACACAGGGCAATGCAAACTACCCTGAAGGATTAGCGTGACCAACTATTTCTTGTCACCGATCTCTCGGGCAATGACCACAGCACGGACAGCGGCATGGGAATCGATTTCTGGGGCGAAGTCCACAGGACTGATCGCGACATCGGAATCGATCTCTAGGGCGATGTCCACAGGATGGACAGCGGCATCGGAGTCGATCTCCGGGGCGACGCCAACAGGACAGACCACGACATCGGAATCATCAAGGACGTCCACTAGCACCTACACAACCCTAACATATTAGCAAGCACATTGCAAATAATCAAAAACCACAACTATGGTAATAAGCCATTATTTTTACCTTGTGCAGCTCACCGGGGGACCTCATCCCTCTGGGGGCCATCTCCTCGTCCTCGATGGGGGCCATCACCTTGCCAGGGGAATACTGCTTCTCAACGGCGACTATCTCATCAAACTCGGTCTTGAGCCTCACATAGGTGGCAATCAGAGTTCCTGGGGTAGGCACGGTGGGGCCCTTGCTATTCTTCCAACATCCTTTGAGGAGTTCGTCCGCCAACGTCCTCAACTCTTTGGCCAGTGCTTGTTTCTTAGAGTTCTTCGTCTCCATGGGTTGGCCCGCCAACATGGTCAACTTGTTGGTCGGTGCTCGCTTCCTGGAGATCGCTGTCTGCAGTGGGTTGTCCGCCGGCAACTCTTTGCCTAGTGCTCCAGGATCCATCAATGAACTGACAAATAAAAAGCAATCGAAAGGAAACCACAATCGCAATGAAAACAGGAAAATAATAGGATGTGAGAATCGGTCAGTGCTTTGCAAAAAGAAGATTCTTGGAATGAAAATATAGCAGCATAACTGATTTGCCCACCTTTACTTCGTCGGTACAGAAGAAAAATGGCAGAAGTGAGTAGCCTGGAGTGAGGTTTTCTTCAAGAATGGGAAGGAAGGGCTTGAACGAGCGTTCCACTAAAATGATGGTTGCTTCGTCCAGTCCAACTTGGAGGCCACCTTACCACTGCTGGTAAAGGTGTAGGTTTTGTGATATGACGGGTCATGACGGCCACATCGGGGTTACAGGTGAGTCTCGACTGTAGCACCTCGCTGTGATTTGTTGGATGGCAGGGGGCCCGGATGCTTTGAAATGTCCCGCATGTAGATAGAGCGGCTAGTCATATAGGAGTGCTCAATATTGTGCACCGCGACCAAGGCGGAGAGGAAAACGAGAGAACTACGTAATTAATGTATGAGTTTAATTAGGGTAGTTTTGTAAAGTACGATTTACATTCCTCCAATCGCAAAATGCCTTGGTTCATGAGATTTGAGATTTGAGCCCTATAAACCGGAAGGGAGGGAGCACTGCACACGGTGTAGTCTAGTCACTTGTTGAAATCTCTAGAAAGGCAAATACTCCTTTCTGGTTTACAGGGCTATACTACTCCCTCCGTCTAGGTGTGTAAGTAATCTTACGAAAACCAAATAGTCCCAAAACACTTAGGCGCGGTGCATTAACTTCTACCTTGTTTCTTGTTTCTTGACATATCAACCAATAAGAGATGAGAGGTGTGCATGCTTTTAATGACTTGCAATGGCTAGTTCATTGCATGCAATGCTATTAATTAGCAAATGACCATTGGTCACCCCAGGAGAAAACGGTGCTAAGCGTCTGGACCTATGCAGAATGAGTATCAACCAATGGATAATGGAGTTTAATTGTTAAACAATAGCAATTTTGTCTCATGCAACAGCCTGGCTAGTACTCCAAGGATCCGCACCATGCGAGCGTTCGCAACTGCCATGTTCGGGTTGCGCTTGGCTCTTCGCCTCTTCGAGAAGACGAAAAATGATGTTACTCCTACTTCTACAGTATCGAATCCACTGCTGCATGTCCGTCCACCTCGTGCGGGAGGGATAGCGTGTAGCAAAAGCTTCTACTTACTGCTCCTGCCTTTGCGTCTATGACAGGTGGGCCCAACAGGTGGTTGGCCCTCCTATCATGCAGAAAAAGGCAGGTGCAGTTAAGGCACTGGAGCTCAGCCCATGAGGGAGAGGGCGTTGTAGTAATCAAATTTCTCGGTCTTGTACGAGTTGACGCGACACATCAAAGAACTGCACTCGATATAAGTCATTTTACACATTTCAAATTTGCTATTTCGTATGTAGGAGTAGACATATTCTGCTTCGTATGTAGTCACTTGTTGCAATCTCTAAAAAGACTTACATTTGGAAACGGAGGGAGTACAACGCATGCATGCATGCCGTGACTTTCCTTTTGATACTTGCATGGGTTGATTTGATGCACCTTGCCAAATTTTGACTATAAATTTAACTAACCAAATTTTCATGCATGTGACAAAAATTACGGGGCTGTTGGGATTGTGACTATGTTTGTCTTATGTTGCCACATTATTTTTCCCACACTTTCCACACTTGCCTAACCTGAGTTGCTCAAATTGTTAGACACACTTTGGCTTGCCTAAGGGAATCTTGCCACAATTTTTGTGTCTATGACATGTGGGGTTCACTGCTAATAAAAAAAATCTTGTCTTAGGTGTGGCTAATAAAAAAGACTTATATTTAGGAACGGAGGTATTAGAAAATATAAATAATAATGCAAGTTGGGGCAACCCACGTTTCCGCTAATTTTAGCCGTGGGCTTGTTCACAATTTTTACGAGGGGGTGGTTGTTCATTGAATGGAGGGACTTGTAGTACCAGACTTGAACGATGCAAAGTGTGACCTGGCACACCGTAACACCACTTGGAACAAGTGGGTAGCTATCTCAAAAAACAATCAACAACTAAAAAAACCGCGACCTGGAATGTAGTAGTACAGAATTTTAAATGATTGTTTTGATGGAGTGAAAAAGGAAAACTACCCCACTACATATATATAGGCTGAAGCCTCCGCGCTTGCTTGCTAGGGTTGCTCTATTCACACACTCTCATCCTCTCCAGATCTAAACAAGATAGGGGTAGTAACACTGTCTTTCTCCCTTCAAAAATCACTGGCTTTCTATCCTCACCGCTAGTTACAGATCCAGACGTATCCCCCTCCGCCGGTGAAGGGGAGGAGGGGCAGTGAGCGAGTTCGGGATTAGGGGGTATCCGGACAGCCGGATTATATCCTTTTGTCGGACTGTTGGACTATGAAGATACAAGATTGAAGACTTCGTCCTGTGTCCGGATAGGACTCTACTTGGCGTGGAAGGCAAGCTAGGCAATACGGATATGTATATCTCCTCCTTTGTAACCGACCTTGTGTAACCCTAGCCCCCTCCGATGTCTATATAAACCGGAGGGTTTTAGTCCGTAGGACAACATACAATCATACCATAGGCTAGCTTCTAGGGTTTAGCCTCTCCGATCTCGTGGTAGATCAACTCTTGTAATACTCATATCATCAAGAATAAATCAAGCAGGACGTAGGGTTTTACCTCCATCAAGAGGGCCCGAACCTGGGTAAAACATCGTGTTCCCTGCCTCCTGTTACCATCTGCCTTAGACGCACAGTTCAGGACCCCCTACCCGAGATCCGCCGGTTTTGACACCGACACTGGTGCTTTCATTGAGAGTTCCTCTGTGTCGTCACCGTTAGGCTTGATGGCTCCTACGATCATCGATAGCGATGCAGTCCAGGGGGAGACTTTTCTCCCTGGACAGATCTTTGTGTTCGGCGGCTTCGCACTGTAGGCCAACTCGCTTGGCCATCTGGAGCAGATCGAAAGTTACGCCCCTAGCGACCAGGTCAGGTTTGGAAGCTTAAACTACACGACCGATATCCGCGGAGACTTGATCTTTGACGGATTCGAGCCCCTGCCTTGTGCGCCATGCGGTCACGATGAGTAGGATTTAGCTCTACCATCGGACAGTGTCCAAGAAATCACACCGGCAGCCGCTCCGACCCTCAATTCGGAGCCAGTTGCACCATCCATGGACGGGTGGATAGACCCCACCACGGAGGCCGTATCCTCTGCGGCGATTGAGCCAAATATCGACCTTACCCTTCACGAGAGCTGTGTTGCCAAACTGCCGGATCCTTCTCCGGCCACGGACTCTGAACCGCCTGCGCCCGTTCCTGTCGAATTCGATTGGGCGCCGGTCATGGAGTTTACCTCGGCGGATATTTTTCAGCACTCGCCCTTTGGCGACATACTGAACTCATTAAGGTCTCTCGCCTTGTCAGGAGAATCCTGGCCGAACTACGTCCGGCAGGATTGGGATGTGGATGACGAAGAAATTCGCCGCCCACCCACCACCCACTTAGTAGCCACTGTCGATCACTTAACCCACATGCTCAACTTCGACTCTGAAGACATGGACGGTATGGACGACGATGCAGGAGATGAACAGGAACCACTGCCCATAGGGCACTGGACGCCCACTTTATCACATGACGTATACATGGTGCACACACCCAAAGAAAACAACAATGAGGAACGGAAGGACACAGCGAAGGGTTGTTCCCTCGAGAAGCAGTCAAAGCAGCGGCGTAAAATGCCGCTCCAAATCCCGCTTCGGTAGAAATAACGATCACATAGACCCAGCGATAGGGCAGGGTGAACCATCGCCCGACCAGGGCAACACGGGGAATCAAAACGAACAACCTGACTCCGTCGAAGATAACAGTCTGGACGACACCACACCAAACATGCGCCAGGAGCAACATAATGCCCACCAAAGGCTTGTTGCCATGGCGAGGAGCCTGAAAAAACAGAAGCAAAGGCTCAAGGCTGCACAAGACACACTCAAAATCAAATGGAGTGAAGTACTCAACACTGCAGCAAAGTACGGCAGTAATCGCCACACCAAGAGCTATCCAAAGCGAAAGTTGCTCCCTGAATTTGATGAGGAGGCCTTAGATCCTCCACAATTAAAAAATAAAACGGCCATCCGGTCGGATAGACGAACTCATAGCCAACATAAAGTGGCAAACGACGCCGCACATAAACCAGTACGCGATCCGCGTAAGGGCTCGCATCAAAAGGACGGTGCAACCAGATCCATCTATGGACCACGCAAGTGCGCTCCAACATACAATGCAACACAACAAACATCCGAACACCACGGTACACCCAAATACAGGGGTGCCGCACACCCCCTATGTTTCACCGACGAGGTGCTGGATCATGAATTTCCAGAGGGATTCAAACCCGTAAACATAGAGGCGTACGACGAAACAACAGACCCTGGGGTCTGGATTGAGGACTACATCCTCCATATCCAGATGGCTCGAGGAGATGATCTCCACGCCATCAAGTACTTACCCCTCAAGCTCAAAGGGCTAGCTCGGCACTGGCTTAAAAGCCTCCCCGAAAACTCCATCGGAAGCTGGGAAGAGCTCGAAGACGCCTTTCGGGCAACTTTTCAAGGGACATATGTCCGACCACCGGATGCAGACGATTTAAGTCATATAACTCAACAGCCCGGTGAGTCAGCCCAAAAACTTTGGAACAGGTTCCTCACTAAAAAGAACCAAATAGTCGACTGTCCGGACGCCGAAGCCTTAGCAGCTTTCAAGCACAACGTTCGAGACGAATGGCTTGCCAGACACATCGGTCAAGAAAAGCCGAGAACAATGGCAGCATTAACAAGCCTCATGACCTGTTTTTGCGCGGGCGAGGACAGCTGGTTAGACCGATGCAACACCAGCGACCCAAGTACATCCGAAGTCAGGGATGGAAACAGGAAATCATGACGCAGCAAGAATAAGCGCCGGAATAAAGAAGACAGCCCGAAGAGCACGGCGGTAAACGACGGATTTAGAAGCTCTCGGCCAGGCCAGCAGAAGCCGCCCTCCAAAGGCAACAGAGACGAACTGTCCAGCCTAAACAAAATTCTGGATCAAATATGTCAGATCCATAGCACCCCTGATAAACCTGCAAATCATACCCACAGAGAATGTTGGGTCTTCAAACAGTTCGGCAAGCTCAACGCCGAACACAAGGGGCAGGATACACCAAGTGAAGACAAGGACGAGCCTCGCAAGAAAAGCACAGGGGAGCAGAAGAAATTCCCGCCAGAAGTCAAAACAGTCAACATGTTACACGTGATAAAAGGGAGAAACAAAGCGGCACCTTTAGAGGAACACACCCCAGGGCATATCACCACGGAGCTCCGCCACTGGTCGTCCCAACCGATCACCTTCGACCATCGGGATTACTCGGCAATTATCTGGCGTGCAGGATGGGCTGCCTTGGTATTAGACCCAATAATTGATAGATACCACTTCACCTGAGTCCTGATGGACGGCGGCAGCAGTTTAAATCTGACATATAAGGACACAGTCCGCGAAATGGGGATAGACCCAACAAAAATTTGCCGCAGGAATGCAACCTTTAAAGGAGCAACGCCAGGCCTGGAGGCTCACTGCAGGGGCTCCCTGCTACTAGAGGTTATATTCGGCTTCCCCGATAACTTTTGCAGCAAAAATTTAACTTTCCACGTCGCTCCATTCCAAAGTGGCTATCAAGCACTACTCGGACGCGAAACTTTCGCTCCCTTTAACGCAATAGCGCATTACGCTTCCCTCAAGCTCAAGATGCCCGATCCATGCGGCGTCATTACAGTAAATGTAAATATTGGACGCTTCTTGCGCGCCGAGACGGTGCGGCCGCCTTGGCCGCCGCACACTAAACGGCCTCACCAACTCAAGCATTTGACAGGTCGTTAAGACCACGGATACGGCTAGACGAGTCTGGCTCAGCTATATGTAATTAATACAGGTTTGATGTCTATACCCCTATTACAATACAAGGGGCTCAACGCACGCGCAAAAGTGGTAATAAGGCTCACCTTTACTCATTTTCAACTATATATTGTTTATTTATTATAACTTAACTTTTGCACGGCAACTTTTCAATTAAGTTCCTCTCTTTTTCAGATGACCATCGTGCTACACCCGTCCAGGATACGGCACAACGGAGACACAGGCGCAGACGTGCAGCAGAGACCTGCTCCAAGGATTCTTTTTAGATTAAGACCCTGCGTAAACCTTTTTTACTGTCTCTTGTTGATACACATCCCTCGAATTCTTAGCACAATTGAGAAGGATGCTGACGTCTTGGCATGTGGCCACGTCAAAATAATGCACGTACCTGGACACAAGGGGCTTCTTACAAAGGGTACTGTTTAGGCCCGGTTTATACCATAAAGACCGAATACCTTAGGGAGTGTTCGGCGTCGCGAGTTTGGCCTTATATGCATCAGCTCCGAATCATTGTCTTTGGTCAAATGTTGGGTTTGCCCGGCTCCTGTGTTTTGGTGCCTTACGTTCCGCTTTATTAGCTAAGGCAGCACCAGGAGAACTACTGCGATTGTGCCCTGGTTCATCCGGACGAGCACCTCAGTAGAGAAAGCCGAAAACTGACTGTCGTGATATAGCGTGAGACTGGTCAACCACTCGATGACCTATTGGAATCTTCGGGATTCCTCCATCCTAATGAAGGGCCATCTCCCGGCCAGGCATGTATGCACCCCGAATCCGGATGAGTGCGGAGCCACCAGGGGCTATATAGTAGCCCCACTGTTAAACTCCTATGGCTAAGTGAAAGTGTCAAAGCATTATAGTCCGGTTGCCTAGTTCGCTGCGCTATCACCTCCTTAATAGGACCAAGACGTTGGATTAAGTGTGAATACACGTCTTCTGCAAACACCCCCGCATTATATGCGTGGGGGCTAAAGCCGACGACTGCAATCTTTCAGGTTATATACATGTATACATAAACGGCCGCACAGGAGGCATCACAATACTTTCGGGCAAAAGTATAAATACAGCCTTGATAAATTCAATAAAATGTTGTTTTTACAATGGGAATACATGTCACTCAAACATAACATTCTTCGAGCACCGGGCCTCTATCGAACGAGCGCCCTCAATAACTTGTTCAAAATAATGCTCGGCAGCCACTCGGCCTATGGCCGAACCCTGTGCCGCGACAGTGGTGGCATCCATCTCCGCCCAGTATGTTTTGACACGGGTAAGGGCCATCCGCGAGCCTTCTATGCATGCCGACCTCTTCATCGCATTGATGCGTGGCACCACACCAAGGAACTGCTGCACCAAGCTAAAATAGATGTTCGGCTTCAGCCTTTCCGACCACAGATGATCCACGACAGACCTCATGGCGAGTCCGGACAATCTATTGAGTTCGGCCCATTCGGCAAGCTGATCAATCAATGGAAGCGGACGCTCTGGAACGTTTAATTATGACCAGAATAGCTTGTCCACTTCACGATCCGTTTGATCTCGGAAGTATTCGGCCGCGTTGACAGCGCTCGCCGCCAAGTCCAGATATGCGTCGGCTGGACTCCACAGCTGATCCAGAGGGGCATACCGCGGATCGCCAAACTTCCTCCACGGCATTAAGGGCTTCCCAGCCACAATGTCCCCGGCTTCACGCAGTTCCTCCTTCTTTGCTCTCATTGCAGAGCGGGTGTCTTTGGTCGCCATTATGGACTTTTCAAGGTCCGTAGCCTTCACCCGGTTTTATTCTTCAAGAAACTAGCAGCGGTCGGCAGTGTCTTTTAACTTCACAACCATTTTGGCCATTTTCTCTTTGCTCTCGCTATGCGCGGCCTTCTCGGCTCTCAACTCTTCGGCCGCCTGCAAAGCGGCCGCATTACTACTTCTTGCTTGCTCCTTGGCTCGGGCAAGCTCCGCCCGCAGGGCCTCCACGGTGGCAGCTCCATCTGTAGTCACAGCATATTAAAGATACTGGCATCACGCTGCTCTTACTATGTGACATTCACTATAAATATCACCTACCCTGTGCCTCGTCAAGCCGCTTGTTAACAAGCTCGATGTCGGCATCCGCCGCATCCAGTCGCCATTTTAGTTCGGCAACCCCATCAGTCCGGCTAGCCACCGGAGCTTCAGACACCTGCACATAATGGCAGTCTGGTTATTACCTGGGACAACGATCCTCTGTTTGCCGCCGTTCTCGACGACAACCAGAGTCTCTGCGGCTACTATCTACACAGGGCGCACCTAAAAATGTGCGGTACTACCACAAATGCATATCATTCCACGTACCTCAAAGCCCGTCAGTAGACTCATAAAGGCTTCATGCAACCCGTTTTCGGTGGACGAAATCCTTTCAATCACCATACACATTAATGTATGATGCTCTTCTGAGATAGTCGCTCGCTCTAGCAGACCCTTTAGTACGTCCGACCGCATACCAGGTGGTGTCGGACTCTTTTGATTGCTCTCTTCAAGAGCCGGATACTGAGGGCTTCGGGTGACCATGGGATTACCTTCTAGACTTGCCGGATCTGGAGTAACTCTCCATGATGACACTTCAAGGCCGCCCGCTTCTTGAGCCAGGGAGTCCGGGGGAGGAATTTCGCTCTCCATCATCTCCGGAAGAAGATCCCCCGAAAACAAGCTCTGCTGAGAAGGGCTCAGATCCGAACTGGCTTCGTTTATCTTCCTTAGAAGTAAGGTATTATATCTTCACAATTAAGTACTTTTTGATTACTTGCAGCTCGTTAGAGGGCTGATCCCCGCACGGACTTTGTGCGGCAAGAGCACCCTCCGAGGAGGGACCCTCTGGTGGAGTTTACTTCTCCCATTTGGAAACCTTGGTTTCCGGATCATCAGAGGTAGTCCTCTTCCTCCCCCGGGGCGAGGGAATGTTAGATTCCTTCCCTTGGTTATCCTCCCTCGCGGAGGCGCTCGTTCCCTCGTTTGGAATAGGTAGCGGTGGGGGCCCGGTTTCACCCTCTTTACTCCCCCTTCATGTTCCTTTGAGGGCACCGGGCAAGGTGCTAGCTCGAGCATATTTTCCAGCACCGGATTGTCCAAGCCTTCGGGAAGGGGGGCCGAACACCGGATCATCTTTGCCTTTGTTATCAAGTCCTGGTGAAAAAGCGATTCTTCAGAATGACGTCATGATGAATGAAAGACAGTGTGTTTGGCTAGAGGATTACTTACTTGGGCCGCGGTGCGGTTGCTGCTCAGGCCCACGTCCTCGGAGGTGTCCGGACACTCTATTTGGGGTCTGAAGAACGACTTGTACATCTCCTCATGCATCAGGCCGAGGAAATTCTGAATAGCGTGCGGTCCTTCTGGGTTGAATTCCCACAAGTGGAGGGGCTGGCGTTTGCAAGGCTGGACTCGACGAACCAGCATGAATTGCACTACCATAACCAAACTAAAATCTCCCTCGAAGAGATCTTGGATGCGGCTCTGCAGTATGGGCACATCCTTGGCTGGACCCCAGCTCAGCCCCCTGCTAATCCATGACATCAGTTGTGGTGGAGGGCCCGAGCGAAAGGCGGGGGAAGCTACCCACTTGGCACTTCTGGGAGTGGTGACGTAGAACCACTCCCTTTGCCATAATCCGGACATCTGTGGAAAGGAACTCTTTGGCCACGGAGCTCCAGCGATCTTGCTTATTAATGCCCCTCCGCACGCTGCATGCTGCCCCTCAACCGTCTTCGGCTTCACATCAAAAGTCTTGAGCCACAGGCCGAAGTGAGGGGTAATGCGGAGGAAGGCCTCACATACGACAATAAATGCCGAGTTGTGGAGGAAGGAATCCGGGCCTAGATCATGGAAATCAAGCCCGTAATAGAACATCAAACCCCTTACGAAGGGATCCAAAGTGAGGCCTAGTCCTCGAAGGAAGTGGGAGATAAACACGACGTCTTCATTGGGTTCAGGAGTAGGGACGACCTGCCCTCGGGCAGGCAGCCGATGCGAGACTTCGGCGGTCAAGTATCTTGCCTCCCTCAACTTCTCGATATCCTCTTCCGTGACGGAGGAGGGCATCCACGGGCCCTGGAGGCTGGATCCGGACATGATTGAAGGTCTGAAGCACCTGACCTGGGATTTGGGTGTTAGAACTCAAGGCGGGGGAAGGATTCGATTGAGCACGGGAGGAAAAAGTAAAAGCCTTGACCCTTTATAAAGAGGGTGAATATCAAGCATCCTCCTCGTGGCCGTTTGGGACTTGCCTAAAATCTAGGAGTGCTAGGCACGGTTGGGTTACCCACACCCGTATTGATGAGAATCCCGTAATAAGGGGGACACGATCTCTACTTTGACAAGACGTATCAAGAAACTGCCTCGCGTTATGTGCGGGGCTGGTTAAATAAAAATGGTTCGAATAATCACCGGGCCATGGCATGATGTCGTGTTGCCAAAACGTGTCAGCAGATTAGATTTTTGGAAATATTATTCTCTCTACGCTGGCATGTGGAACTTATTTTGCAGGGTCGGACAATATCCTTGTATTTAGATTTTTCCGTGGTGTATTCAGAGGAGGAACCCGCCTTGCAATGCCGAACACAACACTACGTGCCGGACTAATCCTCATTGAAGCCTGGTTCAGGGGCTACTGAGGGAGTCCGGGATTAGGGGGTATCCGGACATCCGGATTATATCCTTTTGCCGGACTGTTGGACTATGAAGATACAAGATTGAAGACTTCGTCCCGTGTCCGGATAGGACTCTACTTGGCATGGAAGGCAAGCTAGGCAATATGGATATGTATATCTCCTCCTTTGTAACCGACGTTGTGTAACCCTAGCCCCCTCCGATGTCTATATAAACCGGAGGGTTTTAGTCCGTAGGACAACATACAATCATACCATAGGCTACCTTCTAGGGTTTAGCCTCTCCGATCTCCTGGTAGATCAACTCTTGTAATACTCATATCATCAAGAATAAATCAAGCAGGACGTAGGGTTTTACCTCCATCAAGAGGTCCCGAACCTGGGTAAAACATCGTGTTCCCTGCCTCTTGTTACCATCCGCCTTAGACGCACAGTTTGGGACCCCCTACCCAAGATCCGCCGGTTTTGACACCGACAGGCAGCGTTTAGGCCGTCGTCAATAGCGAGGGAGGAGACCCACTGCTGGCCGCACCGTTATCTCTGGCTGAGCACTGGCGCCGGAGGTCCTCCGATCCCTTCGTCGTTGCCTGTGGGCGGATCTGGCCTCCCGCCGCCCACCTATCCACATCTCGATGACCTTCAGGTATATCTTCGTTCGAAACCGCCATAGCTCTACTTCCCCGGCTTGCTACGTCGCTGCATGTGCATCATTTTCTACCTCTCATCCCCTCTCGATCGGATGGTCCAACATCACATTTTTTTCTTCTATTGTTAGAGGTAAAGCTACTTCATGGAGTCGAATCTTGTAGTACTTGGTTCAAACAAGAAATAAAGTGGGGGTGGGGGAATTTAGTATGTACATCGGACTTGGTACAAACAGGAAGGAAAGGGGTGAAAGTAGTACAGACTGGTCATCCAACCGGTCTCTTGGTCGAAAAGGGAAATATAGGGGTAACGCTGTGCACAGTCGTATGACTAGGACTAGATTTGCTATCCACACATAGGAGTAGGTGGCTAGAGTGAACAAAAATGGGACCAACCCAGATATGTTTCTTGGATGTTTGTTTCTCGGGGCAACAAACTATGAATCACCGCTTTATGCCCCTGTTTACGTACATGGTGCTGGACTGCTGGTGCACCCACTGTTCTTAATCTAATGTCCCTGGTAAAAATGAAGCCATGCCACTGTTATAAGCCACGACAAGTTTAGCCAAATGTTTTTGCCTGTAATTGTTTGAGACTCTGACTGTTTCCTCTGTGCCTTTTTGTGCAAACAGGGATATCCAATTCACCTGGTTGCTGTTGTGACCTTTTGGTGCACTGCACAAAACTCTTCTTAAAAGAAGTGACTTTTGTGCTGTTTAACTGGAATGTCAGAATGGAACAGTTGATTCATTTTGGTGGAAATGCACAAAGGGAGATCTGTGTTCCAATCCTCATCATCCATATTTGCGCCATAACCTTCCTTTAGGTAAGAATGATATTTAATGCATGTGTTCATCTCTATTTTCCGACTGCCATGAGAAAATAATGCTATTTTTTTACTAGTACACTTGTACTCCCTCACTGACAAAACCAATTCTGAATTAGAAGTCCAATCATGTACTTGGTTTCACCAACTGGTGGGGAGAAAGAGAAACAGAGCATGAAGAGGAAGGAGAAGAAGAATAAACAGTGCCAAGGCGATCATGGTGAAGCTAGAGGCCTCAGGTCGAGGCCATTCAAGGGCTCCGGTAACGACTACCTTACATGTGAGACGATCCTCCAGGGAGCCCTTCCACTTCTTCTGCCTCACTTAATTAATTAGGAGTACTTAAGTACCACTAATTTATTACTGCCTAATTTTACTGTTGGAGTTAAACAAATCTTTAGTAGGACCCTATGATGAATCATGTACGTGTGTATGTTTGTCTATGGAAGTGAATCATGTGGTGGAGCAGGGAGGGAATATTATTAGTGTCATGACATAATAGTGCTATTGTTTTGCATGTCAATTTATTGCCATTGGTTCAATGAGGCAATGTTTTGCGTATTGTCCATCATGAATATGATGCTACTGTTTGAGTAATATGCTAATGTCTTCCTATCCTTCCTCACTAAGTTAATGAAGGTTTCACCTTGTTCCTACTTGTGCAAACAGGGATCATGTTGTGCCAATCATACATTTTAGTGGAACTACACAAGACAATACAATGAACTGTATCCCAGCCAGTGCTTTAACTCTCCTGGAAGTTCTTCATAATATTTCGATATAATCTCAGCACTGGTAAACAAGAGTGATTTCAACCATACATTTGAAGTGCACAAAAATATATACTATTGTGTAATTCCAGTGAGTGCTTTATCATCTCTTATGGGACTACATGAATAAGCTTTTTTGTCAGGTTGGTACGGGCCTAAGGCCTTCATCCATATTAGTTTGCTGTCATCTCTATTTGTATCGGGCTACTGTCATGAGAAACTCCTTTATCTTTGCATGTTAAAGTTTTGCAACCTATGATAAATGGCAATGCTTTGAGTGTTGAGTTGAGCTAATTGGCACTGATTAAATAAACTAATACCTCTCTTTAAGAAAGACTACTATGTTGCTAACTTTACCCATTAAGATAATGAGGGTGCTTCTATTTGTTAGTGTATGTTTCATCAACTAGTCCCACTATTACAGTAATCTCACTCTCTCAATATATGTGCCAACAGGGATGCTCGATTTTGGTGGAACTGCACAAAAACTTTGGGTGCTTCATTGCCTCGACAGCATCCGTCCTTTCCCGTCAGTCGCTAATCTCCGCTTGCTTTCTTCCTTTGCTGTGAGTCGCTTGGCTTATCTCGGCTTCCAGTCAAAGGAAATAGTAATTGATATGCTACCTCACATAGGTTGGTACTGGTCTTTATCCTGATTATTGTGCCTGTCATATGTATTGGTAATTTGGTATTGTGCTACTGTTTGCCGATTTCATAAAGGAGTAATTTGGAGCCTGAACTCGCAGGCAAATCATTACATCGGGTGATTTCAGTAGAACTGCACAAAATGATCAGATGGACAGGTACTTATGCTGCTGCTATGTACTCCAAAGTTCACTCAGACAAGCATCGATGTTGACAAGAAGTGCCTATATTCATTCGAGTATCAACCGACGTCAACCAATTGTCAAACTCCAAGTATTAGGAGAGTGAATGCCAAAAATATTGCTTGGTGCATAGCCCAGAAAAACGCAGTCCAGTCTTTGGTCCCAACTTGTGCCTTTTGGTTATCGGCACATATGGTAGCGAACTATATGGCATGGAGTCTAAAGATTCCAGACAAATTGGTTGACGCGTATATTCATCTGGCACTTAACCAGTCTACACGCCAAGGATGCTCCATTTCAGTTGAACTGCACAAAAAATTTGGGTGGTTCATTTTCTCAACCACCTTCTTTCTCGTCTGCAATGTAGAATTTTGGCGAGATACACGACCAAGATGAGCCAGTCAACTAGTTGGATGAAAGTAGTGGCCAAGTTGCTCAAACCTCCCTCGGCACGAGGCCACTATTTGAGGATAAACCTACAAGCAAAGTTCAGATTGTCGGTGCTGCCTCTTATGTACTCGAAAGTTTACTCGTATAAGAACTAATTTTAGTAAGAAGTACCTCCGATTGAACACCATTTACCAGTCTGTACCCAAGGTAATTAAATTTCATCCATGGATCATATTGGTTGTGATCTCAATCATTTGGATGCATCAACACACTGAACATGTGTATATCTGAATCTTTTTGTGAATTATGTATGAATATTGTCGTGTGATCTATCAATCATTTGGATGCATAGATATGCTGAGCTTGTGTATATATGAATCTTTTGAGTTGTTGATAGTGAATGTTGGCTATGAATATGAACGTGTCCTGTGAACCTGAGTTTGATATGAATGTTTACCTTTTCTGTTGTATTTGTGTGTGAACTTGTTAGTATGCCTACTGTGGGTTATAAAACACAGGTCTCTTATAAAAGTAATGTTGTGTCCAATTTATGTTTTCCCTTCTACCACATTATATATACTATCATAAGGGCCCGTGCGTTGCATCAGGAAAAAGTATGGCACACACTTACGTTTATTCTTCTTTACCGGGTCTGTCATTACATGTGCTCCAGTGTAATAACATCATAAATTACCAAACTGCCTTAGGAGTTTTTGTCTCATGCACCATAGTGAGAATGATTGACAATATGAGCATCACCAGCCTGAAGAAAGTTCTTGCTATTATGACCGGCATGGCCAAGAGGATATATGATGCGCACTGACATCCAACAACAACATTTCTCATGGTTTTGGGTTTTTTTCTGAACCAGTGCTATATTTGATTATTTGGCACAAAAAAGTTGTAATTCTTTCACTCTAACTATGACCAACATGGCTCGTCATTCTTCCAAAAGATGTCCCTTATGATATTTTTCAGAAAAAAGGAGTGCATTATCTCCTTGCTGTCATCTAACTGAAGGAAACTGAATGTGAAAATTTAAGTGTATATAGACTGACCCACTCGGAGTGCATACAAAAATATTTTTATCCAAGTCATCAGTGCCAACACTTTACCTCCAGTGTCCATCTGCATCTACACGGCTAGGTCTAATCTTAAGCAAGAAGGAAACTACCAAGCAAACTGAGATAACAACATGTAGCCGACCCCGGGCAGCACGTGGTCAGGGATCATCAGCAGAGAAACACGAAGTCGGCTGACGACCGCCGAGCATGGCCAGGCCCATCTTGCTCTAGTGGCTGCCGTGGTGGCTCCCGGGCCTCTCCGTGGCTCCTCCACTCCGAGTCCATAGCCCAACCTCGGCATTCCGCCTCCATTCTCCTCCGCCCTCTGTCCCGCGTGCTCATCCACACCTCCCTCTCCAAGCCGACGAATCCGACCTTCCCCTCGCTGGATCCGGTCCACCAGGAGCCTCAAGCCACCCTGCCGCCGCGCTCGTGTCCATGTCGTGTGTGCTGTAGAGGTGGCCAGCATGTGGAACAGGCTGCGTCGCAGGCATCTGCGCGCTGCGCCTCCGCTTCCTCACCCCGGCAAGCGCCGGACTGAACAACTTCACGCCGGACTGCCGTTTTGTTGTACAATTTCCCTTCGTTCTCTTTCTGTGTTTGTTGATTCAAGAGGCTCATTGTTGATATGCAATTTTCCAGGTATATAAACTGGTAGACTTTCATGTAAGAAATCGAGGTGGGATTACTCCGAGTACATGTGTGAAAATCAGGTAAGGTACAGATACAGAAGCGTGCATGCAGGCCGAAACATGCGTGCAGGCCCAATAAGAGAATGTGGACGTGGACCAATTGGATGGACAAAGTTTTTAGTACCGCCTCGCAGCAATTGGACGGACTGTCGATCAAAACTAACGGAAAAAAACTGAAAGCGTAAATTCACGGAAAGAAGCGTATTGTGACGGTGAACCCAAAGAGTCAATCCGTGCTTTATTATTAGGGAAAGATTTATATAATTAATATTATCGTATATTTTATAGACACTTATATATACATTATAAAAACATCCCACGTGTTATTAACTTATAAAAGTAAATGTTTAACGGAAGTTGGCAAGGAAAATCCTGGTTGTTTTTTACTCACAGGCAAGGAAAATCCTGGTGATTTCGTACAAAAGCTTGCGAAGATTTTAAGGACCAATTTAATAATAATGCGCTCATTTTTATTTTGAGCAATAACTCACTAATTTCTTAATTATATATATATAATGTGCCTCTCTGGTTTATTCTTTGATATTAATTGCTCCTTCTAACATAACATTATATACACAACGAGCCCACCTAATACGTGTATTTCAAGGAAGTGCAAATGGGCTGGGATTTCTTAGAAAATATAAATGGGCCTGATTGACGCGAAATTATTTGTTCACCCAGCCCAGCAAATGGATTGTACGTGTATTTCAAGGAAGTGCAAATGGGCTGGGATTTCTTAGAAAATATAAATGGGCCTGATTGACGCGAAATTATTTGTTCACCCAGCCCAGCAAATGGATTGTACATTCTAGAAAACATGGGTTAAATATATGCCACATTTTTGCAGGCTGGCATGTGGGCCAATAGGTCGAAGCCTACGTAGGGCGTTGTCAACTTGGTCAACAAATGATTGTGTCATCCATAGCCATTGAATTTATATCCAACGGCCGGCATGCACCTTCAATATCTTGTCTTCTTCCTCCAGCGTCGCCGGGACCGCCTGGTCCGGCCTCCGGCGGCTAGCGGCTCTGCTTAGCACGCATCGCTGCAAAGCGCTACCCCACCGCCGGCCAAGCTATCCCTCCACCCCTCGACACCTCCTGTTATTCTCCACAGACTACAGCCCCACACCACAACAGAACAAGTTATAACCCTTCTCCTCCTCTCAATCTGCGACTCCACTGCCGCGTTTTCCCATCTCCGAGTCATTCCCGTCCGGGGCCTCGCCGTCGTCCACCGCCTCACTACGTTCGGTGCGGCGTGGTCAATAAAGGAGAGTCATCGGAAGAGGACTGTACGTGGAGAGCCTGGCGACTGGGACCCACGAGGTCCATGGTCGCACGCAAGGAAACTTCCTCCTTATTGAGCTGAAAAAAATGTTTCCTCCACCTGACAGCTGGGACCCACCGGCTGTATCTTCGCATGGAAGGAAGTGCCTCCTTAGTTTTGCGAAAAAAATTATTCATCCCGTTGACAGCTGGGACCCGTCAGATTTGGTGCCTGACTTGTGGTCCTACTAAGAGGACGTGTACGCACGGCTTTGTCAACTTAATCAACAAATGATTCTAGCAGTTGGACCGTTGGATGTTAATCCAACAGCCGTGCTCCTTCTTCAACCTTTGTTCTTGCTCCTGTCTCCCGTGGGCGGCACCGCGGCTGTGCTGCCGCGCACCCGAACCAGTGAAGTTTCCCACTCCTCTCCATCAGCGACTCCACTGCCCCGTCTTCCCCATCTCCAGGTCGTTCCAGTCTGGGTGCGCTCGGCATGGTGTGGTCAACATGGTCAACAACCGAGAGTCATCGAAAGATGACTGTACGTGAGAGGCTGACAGTGGGGACGCACCACGCCCATGGATGCATGCATGCAACGGAACGCGGTGAGGTCAACGTGGTCAAGGAACGACTTCCATCGGAAGTATACTGTACATGGAGAGTCTCAGCTAGGTCCACGACCGCAGCAAGGAAGTGCCTCCTTATTACGCGAAAAATAATGATTCCTCGAACTGACAGAAGGGACCCACTGGTCGGGCCACCGTATTTTGCAAAAAAAACATTTGCCCCCTGACTGCTGGGACCCACCTGACGGGCCATCGTATTTCGCGAAAAAAACGTTCCCCCCGCTGTCAGCTCGGACCCACCGGAAGTGCCTCCTTATTACGCACAAAAAAATGAATACTCCCCCGTCTACCTGGGACCCACCTTGGTGGGAGGCTGACTTGTGGGCCTACTAAGTTGACGGGGATGAAGGGCTTTGTCAACTTAGTCAATATGAACGATTCTAGCTCCAGTGACCGAACGATGTCCATCCAACGGCCGTAGTGCTTCTTCAACCTCTGGTCTTCTTGCTCCAACCGCCCAAAGCAGTGTCGATCGTGCCGCATGCTCCTGCCTCCCGTGGCCGGTTTTGCTGCCGCGGAGGCCTCACCGGCCCCTACTATTCCCACCGCTGGCCAGGCCCTGTGGCGACTGCAGCCTCATGCCGCAGCCGAACCAGTGAACCCTCGTACTCCTCTCCGCGCGGGCTTCCACTGCCGCGTCTTCCCCGGCTCCGCGTCGTCCCCTTTCTAGGCCTCGCCATCGTCCACCACCGTGGTGCTCACCGCGTGGCGTGGTCAGCGTGGTCAAGGAACGACTTCCATCGGAAGAGTACTGTACGTGGAGAGGCTGATAGCTGGGTCCACGGCCAGAGCCCAGTTTTTTTGTGATTTGCCAAGTAAGTCGCTTTGTCAGGACTGTTGGGCTGCAAATCTTTCAAGACGAGGAGAACTTTCATTCGGCTGGCCGAGAAAATGGCCCATCAGTAATGAGAAATGGGTTGTACATTTTTAAAACACATCAAATCGGCAATTACTTTCCAATATCTCTTTTTCATTTCGAGATTTTAAATTACATTAATTTTTATGCTGGAGAATTTGTTGGATTTTATATTGATATACATTTATTTTTAAAATGAGTTTGAATGAGTCGAAATTTCGAGATTAAAAACAGTTCGGACCGCACCGAAATATGCAAAATTTCGTATATTTTTTTAACCGTGGCCACAATATGGGCTGTAATGCTAACAAAAAGAATATGGGCTCCAAAAAAACCATAAGAATTAGCAAATGGGCTATAAATTATTTGAAATAATAGCAGATGGGTTGTATGTTGTTTTCCACAGATTTGAGGCTTTCGTAAAAAAAGGTTGATGCACAAGCAGTGACTGTTGGATGTCCATCGAACGGCCGTCATGCTTCTTCAATCTCTGCTCTTCCTGCTCTAGCCGCTCAAACAAGCGCCGGCGGAACTGCCTGCTCCCTCCTCCCCACGGCCGGCTGTGCTGCCATGCAGGCCTCACCGCCCCACTGTACTCCCATCGCTGGCCTAGCCATCCCTCTACTCACCCACACCTGCTGTTATTCTCCGGCAATGGCAGACGAACCAGTAAACCCTCGTACAGTCGTACTCCCCTCCGCTGAGTCTTCCCTGCCTCCGTGTCGTTCCCTTCCTAGGCCTCGCTGTCGTCCACCACCCTGGTGCTCTCGGCACGGCCTGGTCAACATGGTCAACGACTGACATGCATCTGAAGTGGACTGTACGTGGAGAGGCCGATAGCTGGGTCCACGGCCGCACGCAAGGAAATGCCTCCTTATTACGCACAAAATAATGATTCCTCCACCTGACATCAGGGACCCACCAAAAGGGCCTCTGTATTTCACGAAAAAAACGTTACCGCCGCTGACAGCTCGGACCCACCAGCTATATCTTCGCACGCAAGGAAGTGCCTCCTTATTACGCACAAAAAAATGAATACTCCCCCTATTAGCTGGGACCTAGTATAGTGGCAGGCTGACTTGTGGGCCTACTAAGTTGACGGGGACGGAGGGCTTTGTCAACTTAGTCAATATGCACGATTCAAGCTCCAGTGACCGTACGATGTCCTTCCAACGGCCGTAGTGCTTCTTCAACCTCTGGTCTTCTTGCTCCAGCCACCCAAACCAGCGCCGGTCGTGCATCGTGCTCCTACCTCCCGTGGCCGGCTGCGATGCGGCGGAAGCCTCACCGCCCCTACTACTGCCACCGCTGGCCAGGCCATCCCTCTACTCACCCACACCCCCTGTTATTCTGCGGCGACGGGAGCCTCACACCGCAGTGAACCAGTGAACCCTCGTACTCCTCTATGCGTGGGCATCCACTGCCGCGTCTTCCCCGGCTCCGCGTCTTCCCCTTCCTAGGCCTCGTCGTTGTCCACCGCCCTGGTGCTCTAGGCGCGCGTGGTCAACGTGGTCAAGGAACGGCTTCCATCGGACGTGGACTATACATGGAGAGGCTGACAGCTGGGTCCATGACCGCAGCAACGAAGTGGCTCCTTATTACGTGCAAAATAATTATTCCTCCACCTGACAGCGGGGACCCACCGGACGGGCCACCATATTTCGCGAAAAAAACATTTGCCCCTAACTGCTGGGACCCACCAGCTACATCTTTGCACCCAAGGAAGTGCATCTAGGAAAAAAACGATTCGCCCCCCTGACTGCTGGGACCCACCTGGTCGAAGCGTACATAGTGTTGTCATTCTGGTCGCGAATGTGTATGTACATATATACTGGTGGATGTAGAGGCGCGCATGTGTCGTAGTAGAGGCGCGTACGTGTCATAGTAGAGGCGTGCACGTAGCATGTTTGCGTACGTACAACGGCCAGGGTGCAAGAAAGAAAATAAGGTCACGTATGTGTACATACGGGCGGGGTCTCGAACGCCTACTCGCGCGTACGTACGGCCAGGGCTCGTGTACATGGCTGGGTCGGAACGGAGAAACAGCGTCGTCATCGTGTTCATGGGGAGGCAACGGAATGCGTCGTGTTCGTGGGGACGCAACAAAATGCGTCATGTTCATCGGGAGGCAACGGAACGCGTGGGAGCCAACCGGCTTGGTCGGAACGGAATGCGTGGTCGTGTTCATCGAGAGGGCTTGGACGGAACAAGCGATGGAAACGAGGCCTGGCGTACCGCACAACGGAGGAAACGGACCTCCTACGTTCAGAACGGGGTCCTGTTGATCGGGAGGGGTCTGGCGTACCGCAAAACAGAGGAAACGGACCTCCTACGGTTGAAACGGGGGCCCTGTTGATCGGGAGGGGTGTGGCGTACCGCAAAACGGATGAAACGGACTTGTGTTGGAGCGCTACGGTCGAAACGGGGGTCCTGTTCATCGGGAGGGGTGTGGCGTACCACAAAACAGGACTCCACGGGATACTATTCATCTCCACCGTCGACCTCCTCCAGCCTCCACAGGCTACCGTCGACCTCCTCCAACCTCCACAGGCTCCTGTTCATCCAACCTCCACCGCGCGCTACTCCACCGGCTACTGTTCAACCACCCCTCCACGGGCACCCCTCCACCGTCTACTATTCATCCAGCCCTCCACACCACGGGGTCCTGTTCAACCACCCCTCCAGGGGCACCCCTCCACCGTCTACTGTTCATCCAGTCCTCCACCACACCACGGGGTCCTGTTCATCCAGAGGCAACGCCACCGCTCACTGTTCATCCAAACCCCCCCCCCCCCCCGCAACACTCATAGTTCATCCCAGAGGCAGCATCGGTCGGCTTCAGTTAGCAGCAGTAGCGAAGGAATCGCTCGATCGGGTTCAGTTAACATCCATCGATCGATCGCTCGGGTTCAGTAATGCGTAGCCTGTAGTGCAATCGCTCGGGTTCTGTTAGAGCCTAACGCCTCGCTCGGGTTCAGTTAGAGCCAATGCCTCACACACATGCGCGTATGTGTATGAGAGAAACGCGCATCGCTCGGCCCCCGACCTCCCACCGTAACTGGGAACCCCTAGAAATTTTCCTCCCCCTCGCTTCTACCACGGTTTTTTCCGTCATGGACGGCCCAAAGAATGTCATGCAGTTGCGTCTCCAGCCCGCCCAGGACAAAAAGCCCATTTTTTGTCATGCTTTTTTATCATAGAAGTAGGAGCCCACCACATCTATGATGATACCGGGTTTTGTCACAATTATCGTCATAGAAGTGTCATATGTATGACAGAAAAAAATTCGTTCGGCCCAAAATGTCATGGATGTGTCATTTTTTTGTAGTGGTTGCTTGAGAGAGACCATCTTCATCCTACGCCTCTGACGGATTGATAAACCTTAGGTCATACACTTGAGGGAAATTTTCTACTGTCCTACAAACCTCTGCACTTGGAGGCCCAACAACGTCTACAAGAAGAAGTTTGTGTAGTAGACATCACCAAGTATCTAGGGCAGCTCCACTTCCAGTGACCATTTCTTTTGCAGTATGAGCACTCGGTTTCAGGCTTGGGTCTAGCTTTGGGTTTCAGGCTTGGGTCTAGCTTCTTGAAGTTCCCTTTCTTTCCCTTTGCCCTTTTCTTGAAACTAGTGGTCTTGCTAACCATCAACACTTGATGCTATTTCTTGATTTCTACCTTCGCCGATTTCAGCATCGCGAAGAGCTTGGGAATTACTTTCGTCATTCCTTGCATATTATAGTTCATCACTAAGTTCTAGTAAATTGGTGATAGTGACTAGAGAAATTTGTCAATTACTATCTTATGAGGAAGATTAACTCCCACTTAATTCAAGCAATTGTAGTACCCAGACAATCTGAGCACATGCTCATTGGTTGAGCTATTCTCCTCCATCTTGTAGGCTGATACATCTCCAACGTATCTACTTTTCCAAACACTTTTGCCCTTGTTTTGGACTTTAACTTGCATGATTTGAATGGAACTAACCCGGACTGACACTGTTTTCAGCAGAATTACCATGGTATTATTTATGTGCAGAAGCAAACATTCTCGGAATGACCTGAAACTTCACGGAGCGACTTTTCAGAAAATATGAAAAATACCTGCAAAAGATGAAGGACAGGGGGCCCACCATCTCTCCACGAGGGTGGGGGGCGCCTGCCTCCCTAGGGCGCGCCCCCTACCTCGTGGCCCCCTGTTGCCTCTGCAACTCCAACTCCAACTCCATATATTGTGTTTCGGGGAGAAACAAATCAGAGAGAAGAATTCATCGCGTTTTACGATACGGAGCCGCCGCCAAGCCCTAAAACCTCTCGGGGGGCTGAGCTGGATTCTGTTCGGGGCTCCGGAGAGGGGAATCCATCGCCATCGTCATCATCAACCATCCTCCATCACCAATTTCATGATGCTCACCGCCGTGCGTGAGTAATTCCATTGTAGGCTTGCTGGACGGTGATGGGTTGGATGGGATCTATCATGTAATCGAGTTAGTTTTGTTAGGGTTTGATCCCTAGTGTCCACTATGTTCTGAGATTGATGTTGCTATGACTTTGCTAGCTTAATGTTTGTCACTAGGGCCCGAGTGCCATGATTTCAGACTTGAACCTATTATGTTTTCATCAATATATGAGTGTTCTTGATCCTATCTTGCAAGTCTATAGTCACCTATTATGTGTTATGATCTGTTAACCCCGAAGTTTCAATAATCGGGATACTTACCGGTGATGAACGTTGTTTGAGGAGTTCATGTATTCACTATGTGTTAATGCTTTGTTCCGGTTCTCCATTAAAAGGAGGCCTTAATATCCCTTAGTTTCCATAAGGACCCCGCTGCCACGGGTGGGTAGGACAAAAGATGTCATGCAAGTTCTTTTCCATAAGCACGTATTACTATATTCAGAATACATGCCTACATTATATCAATGAACTGGAGCTAGTTCTGTGTCACCCTAGGTTATGTCTGTTACATGATGAACCGCATCCGGCATAATTTTCTATCACTGATCCATTGCCTATGAGCTTTTCATATATTGTTCTTCGCTTATTTACTTTTCCGTTGCTATTGCTATCATCACTAAAAAATACCAAAAACATTACTTTTACTATTGTTACCTTTTGCTACCGTTACCACCACTATCATATTACTTTGCCACTAAACACTTTGCTGCAGATATTAAGTTTCCAGGTGTGGTTGAACTGACAACTCAGCTGCTAATACTTGAGAATATTCTTTGGCTCCCCTTGTGTTGAATCAATAAATTTGGGTTGAATACTCTACCCTCGAAAACTGTTGCGATCCCCTATGATTGTGGATTATCAAGACTATTTTCTGGTGCCGTTGCCAGGGAGGATAGCTCTATTCTTTGAGTCACTTGGGATATATATCTGCTTATCATTATGAAGAACTTGAGAGATCCAATAACCAAGATCTATCCCTCAACTACGAGGGGAGGTAAGGAACTGCCATCTAGCTTTGCACTTGACTCACCTTCTGTTATGAGTAAGCTTGCGACACCTCCACCTGCTTCTGCTATTCGTTCTGATATGTCGCATGTTATTGATGATGCCCCTTCTGCTAAGCATGATACTTATGATGAAACTACCTCTATGCCTGATACTACTGTGCCACTTAGTGATTTTCTTGATGAACAACTTCCTAGGGCTAGAGAGATTGAAAATATTGAATTTGATGATACTAGTGAAAGTGATGAAAGTGATGATGAAGAATCACTTGTTATTCCTAAGGGTTATGTTTTTGATCAAGAAGCTTCTTTAGCTATTTTAGCTTGTAAAAATAGAAATGAACTCAAAAGGTTATTAGCTAAATGGACTAAGCAATCTCTAAATGCTAGAATGAAACCTGACCCTGCTTTTGCTACTTCACCTATCTTTGTTACTGATAAGGATTATGAATTATATATTGATCCTGATATAATTACTTTGGTTGAATCTGATCCTTTTCATGGTTATGAATCTAAAACTTTTGTGGCGCATCTTACTAAATTGAATGATATAGCCACCCTGTTCACTAAAGATGAGAGAACTCGTTACTTTTATATCCTTAAAATATTTCCGGTCTCATTAAATGGTGATGCTAAGATATGGTTTAATTCTGTTGGTCCTGGTTGTGTGCGTAGTCCACAGGATATGATTTATTACTTCTCTGCTAAATATTTCCCTGCTCATAAGAAACAGGTTGCTTTGAGGGATATATATAATTTTGTGCAAATTGAAGAAGAGAGTCTCGCACAAGCTTGGGGGAGGCTTATCCAATTACTTAATGCTTTGCTTGATCATCCTCTTAAGAAAAATGAAATACTTGATATCTTTTATAATGGAATAACCGATGCCTCCAGAGATTACCTGGATAGTTGTGCTGGTTCTGTTTTCAGGGAAAGAACACTGAATGAAGCTGAAATTCTATTGAATAATATGTTGACAAATGAAAATAATTGGACACCTCTGGAGCCAATTCCTGAGCCTATTCCTAAACCAACTCCGAAGAAGAGGGGTATTCTATTTCTCAGTCCTGAAGATATGCAAGAGGCAAAGAAATCTATGAAAGAAAAAGGTATTAAAGCTGAAGATGTTAAGAATTTACCTCCTATTGAAGAAATACATGGTCTTAGTTTACCGCCTGTTGAAGAAACATATAATATTAATCCTTTACCTATTTAAGAAACTCATGGTCTTGATAACCCGACACAGGTAGTAAAGGTAAATTCTCTCTATAGATATGATAAAGCTGAAATCCCATTTACTAAATGTGCTAGCCCATGCTTAGATGAGTTTGATAAATTTATGGCTAAGCAAGAAGATTTTAATGCTTATTTTGGTAGACAATTGAAATACAATTCAAATATGCTTGAACACTTGGGTGATTATATGGCTAATGTCAAAGATGAACTTAAACTTATTAGTAAACATGCTTCTATGGTTACCACTCAAGTAGAACAAGTACTTAAAGCTCAAAATGATTTGCTCAATGAATTGAATAGTAAAGATAATGATAATGTTGTTAGAGTGGCTACTAGAACTGGTAGAATGACTCAGGAACCATTGTATCCTGAAGGCCACCCTAAGAGAATTGAGCAAGATTCTCAGAGAAATAATATAGACGTACCTAGTTCTTCTAAAAAGAAGAAAACGAAAAATGATAGGACTTTACATGCTTCTAGTGATCCTATTGTTGAAACACCTGAGAATCCAAATGATATTTCTATTTCTGATGCTGAAACTCAATCTGGTAATGAACCTGAAACTAGTGATAATGTTAGTAATAATGTTCATGATGATGCTCAACCTAGTAATGGTAAAGACATAGAAATTGAACCTGCTGTTGATCTTGATAACCCATAATCAAAGAATCAACGTTATGATAAGAAAGACTTTGTTGCTAGGAAACATGGTAAAGAAAGAGAGCCTTGGGTTTAGAAACCCATGCCTTTTCCTCCCAAACCATCAAAGAAAAAGGATGATGAGGATTTTGAGCACTTTGTTGAAATGATTAGACCTATCTTTTTGCGTATGCGATTAACTGATATGCTCAAAACCAATCCTTATGCTAAGTACATGAAAGATATTATTACAAATAAAAGAAAGATACCGGAAGCTGAAATTTCCACCATGCTTGCTAATTATACTTTTAAGGGTGGAATACCAAAGAAACTTGGAGATCCAGGAGTACCCACTATACCATGCTCCATTAAAACAAACTATGTTAAAACTGCTTTATGTGACCTTGGAGCCAGTGTTAGTGTTATGCCTCTCTCCTTATATCGTAGACTCGATTTGAATAAGTTGACACCTACTGAAATATCTTTGCAAATGGCTGATAAATCAACTACTATACCTGTCGGTATTTGTGAGGATGTGCCTGTTGTAGTTGCAAACGTTACTATTTTAACGGACTTTGTTATTCTTGATATTCCCGAGGACGATAGTATGTCTATTATTCTTGGAAGACCCTTTTTCAATACTGCAGGGGCTGTTATTGATTGCACTAAAGGCAATGTCACTTTTCATGTTAATGGTAATGAGCATACGGTGCACTTTCCGAGGAAACAACCTCAAGTTCATAGTATCAACTCTATTGGAAAAATGCCATCGATTATATTTGGAGGTTTTGAATTTCCTCTTCCTACTGCCAACAAGAAATATGATATTCTTATTATTGGGGATGTGCATATCCCCGTTGATGTAACATAGTGCTATTCGAAATTTCTCCGGTTCCATGTTATTCGGAATGAGTTCGTTAACAAGACTTGATCAACCTTGTTAGTGGATTCCTTTTGATGATCATGAGATGGATGAAACTAGAAGGCACAACCTTCTGTATCCCATTTTTACTTTCTGTTATTTATATTAAATAAAATAAAAATAAATATTTTTCTGCCTGTTATCTGATTATCCGTGCAATATAAAAATACCTCGAAAATAAAAGTTCTCCAAATTCCCTGAAATTTAAATATGATTTTTTTCCAGAATATTTGAGAATATTTGGCACTGAGAACACAACAGGGGGGTCAACCACCTACCCACGAGGGTGGAGGGCGCGCCCCCTGCCTCGTAGGCCCACGGTGGCCCTCCTCCACTTATTCCTACACCCACACACTTCATCTTCCTCCCACAAACATGAATATCCAGCTCAAGCACGAGTTCTAGCTCACTTTGCTGCCATTTTCGATCTCCTTGCTCAAAGCACCTCTCACAAAACTGCTTGGGAGATTGTTCCTTGGTATGTGACTCCTCCATTGGTCCAATTAGTTTTTGTTATAGTGCTTTAATCATTGCAAATTTTTGCTGCTTAGGTGACCCTGTTCTTGAGCTTGCATGTCAAATTTATATGGTTCCAAGTAGTTTTGATGCATGATATAGGCCCTAGGCACTTGTAGGAGTAGTTGCTACCAATATTATTGAGTTTGGTTTACCTTTATTTTGTAGTTACTAAAAATTTCAGAATTTTTCAGAAAATGATGAGGAAACTTTTGAGGGGCTCATCGAGCCAAAGCTCGAAGGAAAGGGCACCGAAGCCTAAGTATAATCTGCCTCGCACCACGGAGGTTCGGGCGTGTGAATGGCCTTCCGAGGATTTCTTGAGAGCAGACGGGATTTATGAAGATTTTCATGAATTGGCTAAGAATGCAGGCCTTACCACTTTCCTCCATGACCAATGCGATCAGTATCTCTTACTCACAAATATCTTTGTGTAAAACTTTCATTTCCATTCTAGGAGCTCACCACCTACGGTGGATTTTTATTTATATGATGAGCATAAGGAGATGCCACTTTATGATTTTTGTCGGGTTTGTTTAGTCCCATTTGAGGGCAAGACAGAAGAGCCACATCTCGATGATGTGGAGGGGTTTATTGATACTATCACTGTAGGGGAAACAAGGAAGGTTTTCGATGCACGAATCACTAGCATGCATTTTCCTGTTTTACATTATTTTGCATTATTTGCTAGTCGTTGCTTAATTGGTCGCGGAAACTGTGGAAACCTTAGTATCCCTGATATTATTATTTTGCTCCACGGTTTATATGGTGATAACTCTGTTAGAATGGGCGGCATTATTGCCAAACGGTTAAGCTGAACCGTACAAAGGGCCCCATCTTTGGAGGCATCTATGCTTCACGCCTAGCTGCACATTTTAACATACCTGTTAGGCATTATGAGAAGGAAGAAAAAGTGTTGCCTCGTGTTTATCTAGATTATAAAAGTATGGTGGCACATGATTTTATTGTTAAGAATAGGGAAGGAGAGCTTAAATATCAATTGTTCTTTAACAAACATCATCCTGAGACTATTACCCTGCCTTCTCCTTCTTTGTTTGATTTATCTTCAGGCATGTACCTTGTTTCGTTGAAGGCTATTCACGCCTACCGGAACCCTGCACTAGCTGAGGAGCCAGAGCCAGAACCACAAGTTGATCCTTCACGACAGTCTAATTACCAGTGGGATCCGGAGATGATTGTCAGCCAGTGGCAATCGAAGTCTTCCTCTTCTTCTTCTCACTACGACCCCAACTATTATTATGGATATCCGCCAGGCCAGCCGTGGCCATAGACCAACTTAGGCCAAAAGCCTAAGCTTGGGGGAGTACGTATTTCCCACCGACATTACATTTATGCTCACACACTCATTGCTAGATGTCGGTGCTCATACTTTTTCATTGTATCATCCACACTATTTTATTTTCCTTTTTATGCTTTCTTCTTGTGTGTTTAATAAACCTTAAGAAAAAACCAAAAAAAATTAATTGTAGCTTTTAATCAGTTTAATTTCCATGCTTGTAGTAGTAATTAAAAAGAAAACCCAAAAAGATTTCATGTTCTTCTTTTACTTGTTGGGAGCTCTCCCTTCTAAATAGTTTTATTTCTCTTCTTTTCTTTGGGGGTCGATAGGAGAAGACCATAATTAAATTGTTGAAGTGGCTCTTATGTGCATTATTGTTTATCTGACAAAAGAGCCCATATTGCCTTGTCTTCTCCTGTTTATTGAATGCTTGCAGATTCCAGCTTAGTCCAATGCACATGCACTATTATTATTATTCACATCATTCGATCGTGCAAGTGAAAGGCAATTATGATGATATATGATGGACTGGCTGAGATGAGAAAAGCTGGTATGAACTCGACCTCTTTTGTTTTTGTAAATATGATTAGTTCATCGTTCCTGATTCAGCCTATTATGAATAAACATGTTTGCAATGACAACTAGAGATCATAGTTTCTTGTGCCATGCTTGATTAGCTATGAGTTATAATGGTTTACCTTGCGTGCCAACATGCTATTGAGATAGTTATGATGTGGTATGATAGGGTGGTATCCTCCTCTGAATGATTTAAGTGACTTGACTTGGCGCATGTTCACGCATGTAGTTGAAACAAAATCAACATAGCCTTCACGATATTTATGTTCATGGTGGATTATATCCTACTCATGCTTGCATTCGGTGTTGATTAATTTTAATGCATGTTCATGACTGTTGTCGCTCTCTAGCTGGTCGCTTCCCAGTCTTTTGCTAGCCTTCACCTGTACTAAGCGGGAATACTGCTTGTGCATCCAAACTCTTTAAACCCCAAAGTTATTCCACATGAGTCCACTATACCTACCTATATACGGTATCCACCTGCCATTTCAAGTAAATTTGTATGTGCCAAACTCTAAACCTTCAAATAAATATCCTGTTTTGTATGCTCGAATAGCTCATGTATCAACTAGGGTTGTCTGTATCTTCCATGTTAGGCAGGTTATTCTCAAGAGGAGTGGACTCCGCTCCTCACTTACGAGATAAATGGCTGGTCACCGGGATGCCCAATCCCATGCTTTATGCAAACTAAATCAAAATAATTGCAAACAAAACTCCCCCTGGGACTCATGTTAGTTAAAGGCACTCGTTGTTTCGAGCAAGCCATGGATTGATGCTTGTTGGTGGAAGGGGGGTATAAACTTTACCATTCTGTTTGGGAACCGCCTATAATGTGTGTAGCATGGAAGATATCGCCATCTCTTGGTTGTATGTTGACAATGAAAGTATATCGCTCAAAATATTATTCACCTCTGTTTCAAAACCGAGCTCTGGCACCTCTACAAATCCCTGCTTCCCTCTGCGAAGGGCCTATCTATTTACTTTTATGCTGAGTCGTCATCCTCTTATTAAAAAGCACCAGTTGGAGAGCACCGCTGTCATTTGCATTCATTAGTGTTAGTTTACATTGAGTATGACTTGACTGGATCTCTTTTACCATGAATTACAATGCCTAGTCAGTCCTTGGTCTTTAAAGGTGCTCTGCATTTATGTTTTGCGGTCTCGGAAAGGGCTAGCGAGATACCATCTTGTTATATCATATTATGATTGTTTTGAGAAAGTGTTGTCATCCGAGATTTATTATTATGGCTCGCTAGTTGATTATGTTATTGATATGAGTAAACTTGAGACCTATGCGTTACTGCAAATGTGGTTAGTTATAATCTTTGCTGAAAACTTGAATGCTGGCTTTACATATTTACAACAACAAGAGCAAATAGAGTTTGTAAATGTTTTTCTTTATCACTTTCGGTTTGTCAACTGAAATGCTTGAGGACAAGCAAAGGTTTAAGCTTGGGGGAGTTGATACGTCTCCAACGTATCTACGTTTCCAATCACTTTTGCCCTTGTTTTGGACTCTAACTTGCATGACTGGAATGGAACTAACCCGGACTGACGCTGTTTTCAGTAGAATTACCATGGTGTTATTTATGTGCAGGAGCAAACGTTCTCAGGATGACCTGAAACTTCACGGAGCGACTTTTCAGAAAATATGAAAAATACCTGCAAAAGATGAAGGCCAGGGGGCCCACCACCTCTCCACGAGAGTGGGGGCGCGCCTGCCCCCTAGGGCGCGCCCCCTACCTCGTGGCCCCCCTGTTGCCTCTCCGACTCCAACTCCATATATTGTGTTTCAGGGAGAAACAAATCAGAGAGAAGAATTCATCACGTTTTATGATACGGAGCCGCCGCCAAGCCCTAAAACCTCTCGGGGGGCTGAGCTGGAGTCTGTTCGGGGCTCCGGAGAGCGGAATTCGTCGCCATCGTCATCATCAACCATCCTCCATCACCAATTTCATGATGCTCACCGCCGTGCGTGAGTAATTCCCTCATAGGCTTGCTGGACGGTGATGGGTTGGATGGGATCTATCATGTAATCGAGTTAGTTTTGTTAGGGTTTGATCCCTAGTGTCCACTATGTTCTGAGATTGATGAAAGTGCAACTATCCCTAGGTGGTTTTGGTAATTCATAACAACATATAGCTCATTGAGCTAATACTATTCCAAGATAATTATTTTAGGAAAGCTCAATGATTGGCATGGCATGGATGTGAAAGTGGAACCCTAAAAATGCTAAGGACAATGGATTGGCTCAAGCTCAAAAGCTCAAGACTCTTCATTTTATATTTTAGTGATCCAAGATCACATTGAGTCCATAGGAAAAGACAATACTATTAAGGAGGGATGAGGTGTTGCTTAATGAGCCTCTTGCTTCATGTGCTTAGTGATATGCTCCAAAACCCTCAACTACTTTCCCATATCCACATATGACCAAAACTCTAAGCCAAACTCGGTCCTACCGATTCTTCCTATCCGGCGCCACCGAGTTTCACTTGTCATTAGCCACTGCCAAACCCTAGAAATTCGGTTCCACCGATAAGGATCTCGGTCCCACCGAGAAGGGGTTGCAAACTCTCTGTTTCCCTTTCGTAACTTTTCGGTCCCACCGAAAGAGCGAATCGGTCCCACCGAGATTGCAATGTAAACTCAGTGTTTCCCCTTTGTAACTTTTCGGTCTCACCGAGTTCCACTTGGTCTCACCGAAAGAGCAAATCGGTCCCACCGAGTTTTCCTGACCAACTCTCTGGTTAGCTAATTACCAAATTCGGTCTCACCGAGTTTGTGTAATCGGTCTCACTGAGATTACGTTATGCCCAAACCCTAACCGAATCGGTCCTACCGAGTTGCATGTCAGTCCCACCGAAATTCCTAACGGTCACTAGGTTTACTATTTCGGTCAGACCGAGTTTTCTGATTCGGTCCCACCGAGATTGGTAAATTGTGTGTAACGGTTGGATTTTGTGTGGAGGCTATATATACCCCTCCACCTCTTTCTCATTCAGTGAGAGAGCCATCAGAACACACACATCATTCCAACTCATATGTTCTGAGAGAGAACCACCTACTCATGTGTTGAGACCAAGACATTCCATTCCTACCATATGAATCTTGATCTCTAGCCTTCCCAAGTTGCTTTCCACTCAAATCTTCTTTCCACCAAATCCAAATCCTATGAGAGAGAGTTGAGTGTTGGGGAGACTATCATTTGAAGCACAAGAGCAAGGAGTTCATTACCTACACACCATTTGTTACTTCTTGGAGAGTGGTGTCTCCTAGATTGGCTAGGTGTCACTTGGGAGCCTCCGTCAAGATTGTGGAGTTGAACCAAGGAGTTTGTAAGGGCAAGGAGATCGCCTACTTCGTGAAGATCTACCGCTAGTGAGGCAAGTCCTTCGTGGGCGATGGCCATGGTGGCATAGACAAGGTTGCTTCTTCGTGGACGCTTTGTGGGTAGTTGCTTCTTCGTGGACCCTTCGTGGGTGGAGCCCTCCGTGGACTCGCGCAACCGTTGCCCTTGGGTGGAGCCCTGTGTGGACTCGCGCAAGCGTTACCCTTCGTGGGTTGAAGTCTCCATCAACGTGGATGTAGGATAGCACCACCTATCCGAACCACGGGAAAAACATCCGTGTCTCCAATAGCGTTTGAATTCTCCAAACCCTTCCCTTTATATTCTTGCAAGTTGCATGCTTTACTTTCCGCTGCCAATATACTCTTTGCATGCTTGCTTGAATTGTGTGATGATTGCTTGACTTGTCCTAAAATAGCTAAAATCTGCCAAGAACTAAAATTGGGAAAAGGTTAAGTTTTTATTTGGTCAAGTAGTCTAATCACCCCCCCCTCTAGACATACTTTCGATCCTACAAGTGGTATCAGAGCTTTGGTCTCCATTTGCTTGATCTCCATAGCTTTTGGTGGTCATAGCCTTGGTTTCACAACCTAGGAGAGTATGGCGTCTAGCGAGGGAAATTATCACCGTAGAGGTCCTTACTTTGATGGTACTAATTTTGCTAGCTGGAAGCATAAAATGAAAATGCATATTCTTGGACATAACCCCGCTGTTTGGGCTATTGTGTGTGTTGGTTTGCAAGGTGACTTCTTTGATGGGAGAGAACCAAACCGTGAAGCTACCGCGGATGAGTTGAAGATGTTGCAATACAATGCTCAAGCTTGTGATATTCCCTTCAAAGGATTGTGCCCCGAAGAATTCAACAAAATCAGCCGCCTTGAGAATGCAAAGGAAATTTGGGACACTTTGATTGATATGCACGAAGGTACCGACTCCGTCAAGGAATCCAAGTTGGATGTGCTTCAAAGCCAACTTGACAAGTTCAGGATGAAGGATGGTGAAGGTGTCGCTGAAATGTACTCTAGGCTTGCTCTCATCACAAATGAGATTGCCGGCTTAGGAAGTGAAGAGATGACCGATAGATTCATCATCAAGAAGATCCTAAGAGCCTTGGATGGAAAATATGATACCGTCTGCACATTGATCCAAATGATGCCCAATTACAAAGATCTCAAGCCAACGGAAGTGATTGGAAGAATTGTTGCTCATGAGATGTCACTTAAAGATAAAGAGGAACTTCACAACAAATCAAGTGGTGCCTATAAAGCCTCATGTGAAGCCCCTACATCATCAAGTGATAAACAAGACTTCAATGAAGAATTGAGCTTAATGGTGAAGAACTTCAACAAGTTCTACAAGAGTAGAAGCAAAGATAGAAGCTCCAAGTCAAGGTCCTACAATGACAAAAGATCTTCTAGTCGAGAGCGAAACTGTTACAATTGTGGAAGACCCAGACACTACTCCAATGAGTGTACGGCTCCCTACAAGAGAAGAGAAGATTCTCCAAAAAGAAGAAGCAAAGGATCACCACCAAGAGAGAGAAGGAGTAGAGATGATCGTTATGAACGAAGATACTCACGGAGAAGCAAGGATTCGGAAAGGAAGGAAAAATCATCAAGGAGCTACACAAGACGAAGACATCAAGCTCATGTTGGTGAATGGGTTTCCGGCTCCGACTCCGACAGCCACTCTGAGAGAAGTTATCACTCCGACTCTGAAGATACTCAAGATGAAGGTGTTGCCGGTCTAGCACTTGTGTCAACCAACTCCTACGACATATTTGACTCACCAAATGAAGGAATTGGAAGATGCTTCATGGCCAAAGGTCCTAAGGTAACACACCCCGAGTATGTTGATTTCAATAGTGATGAAGATGACTTGTTAGGTGATGATTTGCTTGGTGACAACTCTAGTGACGAATACTATGATGAAAGACCAATTAATCATGCTAATCAAGATAAAACGAATGACAATGATAAGGAGAAGATTGAGGCTCTAACTAAAGAACTAAAAACTCTTAAGTTGGCTCATGACACTATCTTCGAAGATCATCGAGAACTTTTAAGAGCTCATGAGAAACTATGCTTTGAAAAGCTCAATCTTGAGCAAGAGCATGAGTTCTTAAAGGCAATCAATGATGATCTCCGCAAGAAAAGTTCTTCTTACATTGCCAAGCGTTTACTCTTATCCACTTACATGCCTCAAGTCAAGTCTAACAAGAAAGATTCTTCCTCTAGTTGTAACAATGATCATGCTAAATTCAATATTGTTGCTTCTAGTAGTTCTCTTGATTCCACTAATGATTCTCTTAGCCAAGTTACACTTGAGCAAGAAAATAGCTTATTGAAGGGAATTATAGAGAAAGGAGTGTACAAAAGCCTTGCCGGGAGTAAGCAATTCGAGGAAATTGTGCGCAAGCAAGGAATGCACCGGAAGAATCAAGGTGTTGGTTTTGAACGAAAGTTCAATGCCAATGGAGTTGAATGGGAAGAAGATCAATACCCCAAGACAAAGTTTGTCCCTCAACAAGAGAATTATACTTCTTTCAAGGGAACACAAGCTCAAGATGATCTTCCACCACAAGACTACGAGCAAAAAGGCAAGGACAAGCTTCAAGAGGAAATTGATGCATTTGAAGAAGCTCCTAAGACCTTAGTCAAGTGGATTCCCAAGACTTCTTCAAGTTCCACTTCATCAAGTACGACTACAACTCCAAGGATTCCCATCAAGATGATGTGGATCCAAAAGAAGAAGAACTAGAGAGTTCTTGAGGGTGACTCCGCCAACATACTTCACTCTTATCATTTTGGCAAGAACAAGTGCAATCAACTTCCACATCTTGCACTAGTTCAAGGAGTCACAAACCCTCTTGTTGGTAAGACAAGGGACAAGGTAATCTAAAAGTTTTCCTGGACATCATCTTTTGTGTGCATCACTCTATGTCTATGGATATCCTTGTTTGTTCCTTGTGGGACTAACCCATGTAGGTATTGAAAGTGCAATTCACTCAAATGGATAGCTCCAAGAGATCTACATCAACATTGAGCATCCACATCTTCAATATCTACATGAAGTCATCATCGACAAAAACCAAGGTTAGTTCATCCCTCTTAGGGGGGATATCACATCTAGGGGGAGCTTTACTCTAAGACTTGAGCTAAAGCAACTCTAAAGATGTGAACAAAACAATGCTTTATGTAAAAGTGGTAACCCCACTTGAGCTTAAACGATGAGTATGACCTACGATCAAGTGTTCTCACTTGACTCCTAGGTCAATATACTCATATATAGATGACCTAGTCATCGCAAATTGCTTGATAGATGCTAGAATTGGTTGTGCATGCCTTGCCACATATTTCATTTGCCATCTTATTGTGTGAGCATGCTGATTGCATATTTTACTCATTCGAGGACATCCACTTGTTGCTTTGATTGTTCGGTTTTATTTCTTTTTGCCAAGTGGATGGACAAGAATGCCTAAGAACCTCCTCTAGCTATCTATGCTTTTCTCGTCTCAAACTCTATTCATGCTGCATCACAAAATTTGATCAAGTCATATTCGAACCACTCTGTGTGAGGAGCGCTGGGAGTCCCCGATTCGTCATAGACTTAAACTTCCAAAACCTCTTTATGATTCTCGGTCTGACCGATACTCCACTTTCGGTCCTACCGAGATCATTTAGTTGATCTAGGTTTTCGATCTCGGTGCAACCGATTTGAACCTTTCAGTCTCATCGAGTTTCAGTAACTGCACGCAGTTATGAATCTCGGTGCCACTGAGTTGTTCAACTCGGTCACACCGACAGGGTCGGGCTATATATAGTCACGGGCAAAATTTGGAAATTTCTCCGAACCCCTTCGCCCGCGCGATAGCCTGCTCTGCCCCCGAGGTCTCCGGATCGTCTTCTCGTCGCCAGCAGCCTCCAGTCACTGGTCTCCGTCGCCGTCAACGGGATTTCTGCCCCGCCGTTGCCGCCGTAGCAAGTCCCCGCCGAACTAGGGTATGGACTTGATCTTTGTGCTATTCCTCAATCTGATTCCTAGCACATTGTGATCATATTGTTTCTGGCCACGTTTGATAAACTTCTATCCAGTCAAAACGCTCATAGATTAGGTTTGATTCGAAAATTCTAGGTTTAGGTTTCCGCCGAAACCATCTTGGACCCACCGAGTTGAAAAACTCGGTCCCACCGATTTGGCTTATGCCATTGCACAAGTGAGACTCGGTCTGACCGAGAATTACTTATCGGTGTGACCGATTTTTGAACTCAGTGAAACCCTAGCAGTATCGGTGCCACCGAACTGTGACTCGGTCCTACCGAGTTCACTAGTTTAGGTTCCAAAACTGCTTCGGTATCACTGAGTTTGAAAATCGGTAGATCCGAGATGATTTCAGTGGGAAACTAAAACTAAGTTTTTGAATCATTATTTTTGCAAAAATCTCTGCATTTTGTGATGCTTATCCACTCTATCTCCTCTATAATCTATTCACAGGGTCAGCAGTCAGTTTGCAACATGTCAGACCAGAGTGACAGTCAAAACTTGTCAGAGCAGCAAGTGCAGCTGAGTGAGGGCACTAGCCCCTCAAGTTCCTCAGATGATGGCAGCAGGAGCACACCCAGCAACCTGCCTAAAGCTGCCACGAGACAAAGGAAGAAGAAAACCTCAGATTCTGAAGATGAGGACTATGTGGCAGAGGAAGAGGCCACTTCCAAGAGAGTTGAGCCAGCTCAAGGCTCAAAGCCAAGCCTAAAAATCAAAAGGCCAGCAGGCAGGCAGCCCATGTCAAAGGCTAGAGCCTCAACTAGAAGCCTGCTCCCATTGAGCCCGTTGCAGCTGAGGGCAAGAAAAGGAAAGAGAGAGTGAAGAAGACTGTGGCTAGAGTGCTTGGGAAGGCCTCCATCATGGTAGAAGAGGAGGAGGAAGAAGAGGCAGCTGCACCAGCGCCCAAGGCAGCCAAACTTATGAGAGATGCCATAAGGTCAGGGGGAGCTGCATCCAAGCCCAAGGAAGCACCTAAGGCTGCATCTAAGCCTAAAAGTGCACCAAAGAGAAATACAAGAAGCATCCCAGCCACTGAGAAGAACAAGGCCCCAGTGCCTGAGACTGTTGCAGAGGAAGAGGAAGAGAGTGTCCTTCGGAAGCTCAAGCCCAAGATCCCAGACCACAACGATGCTCATCCTGTGGCTGAGGATATGAAGCTAAGGAGAGACTCGGGGCTCAGGAAATGGAGAGAAGCAGATCCATATGCTTCTAGGAGAAGGACTGCAGTGGACTACAGATTTCATACCAAGGAGCAGCAAGATTTCTATGAGACAGTGCTACTTGACAAGAAGCCAATCGTATGTTACATGAGATGGGTCGACCGGACCTATATCAAGGATAATGAAGAGTACTACCCAGGAGTTCAGGACAGCTTCAAGGCGTGTGGAGTAGAGGACTTTGTTGGGCAGAAGCTCACAAAGTGGAACGAGGAACTCATCATGCAGTTCTACTCCATAGCTCACTTTTATCCAGATGGGAGGATTACATGGATGTCTGAGGGTACGAGGTACCACTCTACTGTTGAGGAATGGGCGAAGCTGATCAATGCCCCAGAGGAGCAAACAGATGACTTGGACATTTATGCCAAGAAAAAGATGGACCACAACTCCATGTCCAACATGTACAAGGAGATTCCGAATGAAGCACTTGACACGTTCAAGTTTGGCTCAGTGCATTATCTGCTATCAGGATTGCCTACGATCAACTGGATCCTTAGGCACACCCTTCTTCCCAAGTCTGGAGATCACAAGATGATCAGAGGTCACGCGATCAACTTGCTTCATGTCTTTGACGTGCCTCAGAAATTCAAAGTCATGAGCCTCATAGTGGAAACAATCAAAAGGACTGCGGCAGATCAGAAGAGGAGCTGTGGATATGCCCCTCAGATTCAGGAGCTCATCAACTCCAAGATGGGCACGGGCGTATATTTGTTGGATAAGGAACACCTGCCCATTCGTCCAGATTTCGAGAACAATGAAGTTGTGATGACAGAGAATGAACCATCATCTGCCCATGCACAAGCTCAGAAGGAGAAGGCGAAGAAGGAGAAAGCTGCCAGGATGCCTACTCAAGCGGAGGCATCTGACTATTTCTTGAAGACCAAACAAGAGTAGCTCAGTTACTTGATTGTGTCCACCCTGCGGATTGAGCGGAGTATAGCCACCCTGACTCAGAACCAGGCGAGTTTAGAGAGGATCATGGAACAGAGGTTCTATGACTTGGACATCAAGGTAACAGAAGTTCAGCCTGCAGTGGAGCAGCTCCAGGAGGACATGAATGAGAGGAGAGGCAGGACCACGACTCATGCGTTTGCGAGGGTGCCACGAGGTCCGAGGTCGTCTGCACTGCCAGTTGCTGACACCAGAGCTACAACGTCTGCACCAGCCACAGCCTCAGTTCCACCAGCTCCAGCATCCACTTCAGCTTCCACTCCGACCACGTCTACCGAAGGCTTCGTCCTTGGAGTGATCTGGACTCCACCACCACCTGAAGATCAAGCCTGAGCGTCGATCTAGTGCTATGCATTTTCTAGGAACTTTTTGGTAACTTGTTGCCAAAGGGGGAGAAGATGTATAGATCATAGGCTTCGAGAGAGAGAGTGTTGCTTTTCTCTCTTGCTTTATTTGCTTTTCGAACTTTGTTTGCTTGTGTGTGAGATACTACGTCCTTATGCCTGTGAGACATCGATGATCATGTGTTTGATCATAAGCTACACTTAATGTTTGCTTGATGCTTGCTTAAATATTATCATTCTATCTATCGTTTGTGATCATTCACTATTCTTGGTGATGAGTGCATGTATTTCAATCTTATCATTTTTTGAGCGCTCCACCAAGATGTATGTGACATGGAAGAGTAAACCATGATTCTAACTCTTTGTGCATTTGCAGTCCAAAGCAAATTTTAAATATGCACAAATTTAGGGGGAGCTCTTACTTATCACATACCTCTCAAAGCAACGATATATTTCATGCTTATTATCATTTCTCGAAGCTTTGATCTATATGTTGTCATAAATTACCAAAAAGGGGGAGATTTAAAGTGCAACTATCCCTAGGTGGTTTTGGTAATTCACAACAACATATAGCTCATTGAGCTAATACTATTCCAAGATAATTATTTCAGGAAAGCTCAATGATTGGCATGGCATGGATGTGAAAGTGGAACCCTCAAAATGCTAAGGACAATGAATTGGCTCAAGCTCAAAAGCTCAAGACTCTTCATTTTATATTTTAGTGATCCAAGATCACATTGAGTCCATAGGAAAAGCCAATACTATTAAGGAGGGATGAGGTGTTGCTTAATGAGCCTCTTGCTTCATGTGCTTAGTGATATGCTCCAAAACCCTCAACTACTTTCCCATATCCACATATGACCAAAACTCTAAGCCAAACTCGGTCCTACCGATTCTTCCTATCCGGCGCCACCGAGTTTCACCTGTCATTAGCCACTGCCAAACCCTAGCAATTCGGTTCCACCGATAAGGATCTCGGTCCCACCGAGATGGGGTTGCAAACTCTCTGTTTCCCTTTCGTAACTTTTCGGTCCCACCGAAAGAGCGAATCGGTCCCACCGAGATTGCAATGTAAACTCAGTGTTTCCCCTTTGTAACTTTTCGGTCTCACCGAGTTCCACTCGGTCTCACCGAAAGAGCAAATCGGTCCCACCGAGTTTGCCTGACCAACTCTCTGGTTAGCTAATTACCAAATCCGGTCTCACCGAGTTTGTGTAATCGGTCTCACCGAGATTACGTTATGCCCAAACCCTAACCGAATCGGTCCTACCGAGTTGCATGTCAGTCCCACCAAAATTCCTAACGGTCACTAGGTTTACTATTTCGGTCAGACCGAGTTTTCTGATTCGGTCCCACCGAGATTGGTAAATTGTGTGTAACGGTTGGATTTTGTGTGGAGGCTATATATACCCCTCCACCTCTTTCTCATTCAGTGAGAGAGCCATCAGAACACACACATCATTCCAACTCATATGTTCTGAGAGAGAACCACCTAATCATGTGTTGAGACGAAGACATTCCATTCCTACCATATGAATCTTGATCTCTAGCCTTCCCAAGTTGCTTTCCACTCAAATCTTCTTTCCACCAAATCCAAATCCTATGAGAGAGAGTTGAGTGTTGGGGAGACTATCATTTGAAGCACAAGAGCAAGGAGTTCATTACCTACACACCATTTGTTACTTCTTGGAGATTGGTGTCTCCTAGATTGGCTAGGTGTCACTTGGGAGCCTCCGTCAAGATTGTGGAGTTGAACCAAGGAGTTTGTAAGGGCAAGGAGATCGCCTACTTCGTGAAGATCTACCGCTAGTGAGGCAAGTCCTTCGTGGGCGATGGCCATGGTGGGATAGACAAGGTTGCTTCTTCGTGGACCCTTTGTGGGTGGTTGCTTCTTCGTGGACCCTTCGTGGACTCGCGCAACCGTTGCCCTTGGGTGGAGCCCTGTGTGGACTCGCGCAACCGTTACCCTTCGTGGGTTGAAGTCTCCATCAATGTGGATGTAGGATAGCACCACCTATCCGAACCACGGGAAAAACATCCGTGTCTCCAATAGCGTTTGAATTCTCCAAACCCTTCCCTTTATATTCTTGCAAGTTGCATGCTTTACTTTCCGCTGCCAATATACTCTTTGCATGCTTGCTTGAATTGTGTGATGATTGCTTGACTTGTCCTAAAATAGCTAAAATCTGCCAAGAACTAAAATTGGGAAAAGGTTAAGTTTTTATTTGGTCAAGTAGTCTAATCACCCCCCCCCTCTAGACATACTTTCGATCCTACAATTGATGATGCTATGACTTTGCTATGCTTAATGCTTGTCACTAGGGCCCGAGTGCCATGATTTCAGATCTGAACCTATTACGTTTTCATCAATATATGAGTGTTCTTGATCCTATCTTGCAAGTCTATAGTCACCTATTATGTGTTATGATCCGTTAACCCCGAAGTGACAATAATCGGGATACTTACTGGTGATGACCGTAGTTTGAGGAGTTCATGTATTCACTATGTGTTAATGCTTTGTTCCAGTTCTCTATTAAAAGGAGGCCTTAATATCCCTTAGCTTCCGTAAGGACCCCGCTCCCACGGGAGGGTAGGACAAAAGATGTCATGCAAGTTCTTTTCCATAAGCATGTATGACTATATTCGGAATACATGCCTACATTATATCAACGAACTGGAGATAGTTCTGTGTCACCCTAGGTTATGATTGTTACATGATGAACCGCATCCGGCATAATTCTCTATCACTGATCCATTGCCTACGAGCTTTTCATATATTGTTCTTCGCTTATTTACTTTTCCGTTGCTATTGCTATCATCACTACAAAGTACCAAAAACATTACTTTTACTGTTGTTACCTTTTGCTACCGTTACCACCACTATCATATTACTTTGCTACTAAACACTTTGCTGCAGATATTAAGTTTCCAGGTGTGGTTGAATTGACAACTCAGCTGCTAATACTTGAGAATATTCTTTGGCTCCCCTTGTGTCGAATCAATAAATTTGGGTTGAATACTCTACCCTCGAAAACTGTTTTGATCCCCTATACTTGTGGGTTATCATAGGCAAAGTACTGTCAGAGGTCTCATACCTCTCGACACGGGCATGTGCATGAAATACCAATTTCAACTCTTGGAACATCTCATATGCTCCATGTTGTTCAAAACATATTTGAAGTCCCGGTTCTAAGACGTAAATCATGGTGCACTAAACTATCAAGTAGTCATCATACTGAGCTTATCAAACGTTCATAACGTATGCATCTGCTCTTGCAACAGTTTTGTCACCTAGTGGTGCATCAAGGACATAATACTTCTGTGCAGCATTGAGGATAATCCTTAGATCATGGAGCTAGTCCACATCATTGCTACTAACATCTTTCAACTTATTTTTCTCCAGGAACATATCAAAAATAAACGAGGAGCTACATCGCGAGCTATTGATCTACAACATAGTTATGCAAATACTATCTGGACTAAGTTCATGATAAATTAAATTTCAATTAATCAAATTACTTAAGAACTCCCACTTAGATAGACACCCCTCTAATCATCTAAGTGATCATGTGATCCAAATCAACTAAACCATGTCCGGCCATCACGTGAGATGGAGTAGTTTTCAATGGTGAATATCACTATGTTGATCATATCTACTATATGATTCATGCTCGACCTTTTGGTGTCTGTGTTCCGAGGCCATATCTGCATATGCTAGGCTTGTCAAGTTTAACCTGAGTATTCTGCGTGTGCAAACCTGGCTTGCACCCATTGTATGTGAACGTAGAGCTTATCACACCTGATCATCATGTGGTGTCTCGGCACGACGAACTGTAGCAATGGTGCATACTCAGGGAGAACACTTATACCTTGAAATTTAGTGAGAGATCATCTTATAATGCTACCGTCGAACTAAGCAAAATAAGAAGCATAAAGGATAAACATCACATGCAATCAATATAAGTGATATGATATGGCCATCATCATCTTGTGCCTTTGATCTCCATCTCCAAAGCACCGTCATGATCACCATCGTCACCAGCTTGACACCTTGATCTCCATCAAAGCATCATTGTTGTCTCGCCAACTATTGCTTCTACGACTATCGCTACCGCTTAGTGATAAATTACATGGCGATTGCATTTCATACAATAAAGCGACAACAATATGGCTCCTGCTAGTTGGCGATAACTGTGTTAAAAAACATGATCATCTCATAAAATAAAATTTAGCATCATGTCTTGACCATATCACATCACAACATGCCCTGCAAAAACAAGTTAGACGTCCTCTACTTTGTTGTTACAAGTTTTATGTGGCTGCTACGGGCTGAGCAAGAACCATTCTTACCTACGCATCAAAAACCACAACGCGGTATAGTGATTGCTTTTTGATCTTCAGAAAGAACCCTGTTCATTGAATCTGATTCAACTAAAGTTGGAGAAACCGACACCCACCAGCCATGTGTGTGCGAAGCACGTCGGTAGAACCAGTCTCGCGTAAGCGTACACGTAATGTCGGTCTGGGCCGCTTCATCCAACAATACCGTTGAATCAAGAATCAACTAGTGATGGCAAGCAATATGTATATACCAATGACCACAACTCATTTGTGTTCTACTCGTGCATATAACATCTACGCATAAACCTGGCTCGGATGCCACTATTGGGGAACGCAGTAATTTCAAAAAAAAATCCTACACACACGCAAGACCATGGTGATGCATAACAACGAGAGGGGAGAGTGTTGTCCACGTACCCTCATAGACCATAGGTGGAAGCATTATTACAACGCGGTTGATGTAGTCGTACGTCTTCACGATCGACCAATCCTAGTACCGAAAGTACGGCACCTCCGCGATCTGCACACGTTCGGCTCGGTGACGTCCCACGAACTCATGGTCCATCAGAGTGTCGAGGGAGAGCTTCGTCAGCACGACGGTGTGATGACGGTGATGATGAAGCTACTGGAGCAGGGATTCTGTCGGTGTTCTGGGAACGGGGGTCCCCAGACTAGCCTGCCTGCGGCCCACGGCGTGGCTAGGCTGGCAGGTTCGTATGACCCACCTTCATCGAGAAGGCATTCAAGACCCTCGCAAGGGGCCAAGCCTCGTGGGGCGGATGATGCAAGACCTCCTCAAGAGCGGCCTTGCCAGGAAGGCTCACGAGGGGCGGAGAGATCAAGGCAAGGAAAACCTCACGAGGCCCCTCGTGACGTGAGCCATGACGATCGAGGCCAGGTCGGCGCCAGCGCGCGCAGCGTCCTTATTTCCTCTTTGGCGCTAAGGGGGCAAGCGTAGGCGCGGAGTACCGATGCATCAAGCAAAGGTTTCCATATTGGTGCAACGAGACCAGGACCAGAAGGACAGCAAGACGGAGGTCACCGTGGAGCCCAAGACGGCGTCATGACCAGAGCCTTTTGCAGGCGAAGACCACCTTTTGTCAGGATAGCTTGTACTAGTTGTCCCCTTTCGAATTGGCCGTTGTTGGCTCCCTTCCTGCTCAATATTTGGGGAGAGGACTAGGGCCTATATAAGTAGAACTAGCCACCACCATGAGGGGCATCGGATCGGCACCATCACAAGTCAACAGTTGATTTCGATCCTCACACACACAAACTCACCAAACACAAGAACACCTCGACCTCAGGAGGCTGTTCTTCCTCTTGTACTGTTCACCATTAGCCCAAGAGGCAATCGACCACCACCACACTGGAGTAGGGTATTACACCACAACGGTGGCCCGAACTAGTATAAATCTTGTGTCTTTCTGTGTTGAGAGTTCGTCGTGTTCGTCTGTGAGATCTTAGAGAGCTAGGGCGTGGATCGATAGGGAGGAAACCTTCGCTCGCACCCAGTGTTCGAACCTCAAGGGTCTGCTGGAACCCCAGATCTGACATTTGGCGCGCCAGGTAGGGGTGCGTCGTAGCTTCTCGTCCGTCGATCTGCGCTCCGCCGACACCGCGCTACGCCCACATGGCAGGCGCCCCGCCGCCGACTCCGACGACCAGCATAGACGACAGGGCTAGGGGGTTCCGAGCCCTGGCCCCCGCCCTGCGACGGGTGCAGTGGTCGCCCAAGTTCAAGCCGGAGATTCCGCCGCGCTACGACGGCGCGGCAGATCCGTCAGCCTTCCTGCTGGCGTAAGAGGAGGCCTTCCTCGAAGCCGGGGGTGATGACAAGGTCATGGCCAACTGGCTTCCCATGGCCCTCGCCGGCGAGCCGCGCACCTGGCTGCTCAACCTTCCCGGATCCACAGTGGCATCTTGGGAGGAGCTCTGCGGCCTCTTCACTGCGCTATGCTACACCAGCGCACCACGCGGTCGCGGCCCTGTTAGGCGGCTCACAGGCGCCGTCCTCAGAGCGCCACATCAAGCCGTTCCTCCGCCAAATCGGTGCCGCTTCCACGCGCTCGGGGACTCCGCCGGGCTGGGCCGCACCTGAGGCTGATCTCACCTTCAGCTCGGAAGACCACCGCGTCACCACCACCGGCTCGGGCATGCTTCTGATGCTCTGCACGCCCACCATCTGCGACGTGGCCGTCACCAAGACCCTCATCGACGGCGGCGCCGGCCTCAACTTGCTCTCCATAGAGGCTTTCATCCTTCTTCATGTGCCACTCGAATGGCTCAGCCTCAGCAAGCCTTTCTCGGGAGTCGGCGGTGGAGCCGCCCGCTCCCTAGGGTAGATCCGCCTCACCGTCACCTTCGGCACGCGCGACAACTACCGCACCGAGCTGGTCGACTTCGACATCGCCCACATCAGCCTCCCTTACAACGCCATCCTCGGGTACCCGGCTCTGGCCCAGTTCATGGCAGCGACTCATCCAGCCTATAACCTCATGAAGATGCCTGGAAGCAAAGATGCCCTCACCGTCAAGGGGGGCGCCAAGGAGGCCGTGATGGTACTCAAACTTGCCTTCAGGACCGCCGCGGCAGCGAAGTCTGTTGGCGCCGGTACCCCTGAGTCCAAGGAGGCCGCGCCGACCAAGAAGAAGCAGCTATTCACCCAAGACAAGGCAGAAACCAAACAGGTGTCGGTCGACGAGGATGACCCGTCAGGAGCCACCTTCACCATAGGCGCCAGCCTCGACCCCAGCCATGAGGAAGCATTGGTGAAGTTCTTGCGCGTGAACAAGGAAATATTCGCATGGGAGCCCAATCATCTGGTGGGGGTCCTGAGAGAGGTGATTCAGCACCACTTGAGGGTATGCCCCAATGTGCGCCCCGTGAAGCAGCGAGCGAGGCGGCAGTCCACGGAAAAGCAGGCCTTCATCATTCAAGAGACCCGCAAGCTGGAGGCGGCAGGTGCCATTCGTGAGGTTAGGTACCCCGAATGGCTGGCGAACCCAGTCGTGGTGTCGAAGAAAGGCGGGAAGGAGCGAATGTGCGTTGACTTCACCAACCTCAACAAGGCATGCCCACAAGATCCGTTCCCTCTCCCGCGCATTGACCAGATTGTCGACTCCACTGCCGAGTGCGACCTACTGTGCTTCCTGGATGCGTTCTCAGGGTATCATCAAATCAAGATGGCGGTGGAAGATGTAGAGAAGACAGCCTTCCTGACCCCGTGTGGGGTATACTGTTACACTTGCATACCCTTCGGGCTGCGCAACACGGGCGCGACCTTTCAGCGGCTGATGCACATCGCTTTAGGGCGGCAGCTCGGGAGAAACATGGAGGCCTACGTCAACGACATTGTGGTGAAGTCTCGGGAGGCGAGAACCTTGATCCAAGACCTGGAGGAGACCGTCGAGAGCCTACGCCAGGTGAACTTGTGGCTTAACCCAGAAAAGTGCGTGTTCGACGTCCCTTCCGGCAAGTTGATGGGATTCCTCGTATCACATAGAGGGATCGAGGCAAACCCAGAGAAGATCAAGGCCATAGAGAGCATGAGCCCGCCGCAGACCCTCAAGGAAATGCAGAAGTTGGTTGGTCGACTGACTACATTGGGGCGTTTCATCTCCAAGCTGGGAGAGCGCGCCTTACCCTTCTTCAAGCTAATGAAGAAGAAGGGCCCGTTCGAGTGGACTCCAGAGACCGACCGAGCCTTCCAAGACCTCAAGAGATATCTGACCAGCCCGCCGGTGCTGGTGGCGCCACGACCTCTCGAGCCTCTAGTACTCTATCTTGGCGCCACCCCATACTCCGCCAGCGCCGCGCTGGTGGCGGTTCGGGAAGAGCACCAGGCCAAGAGACCACCGCGCCCATCCGAGACAACGCAAGATCAGGAAGGCACGGCAAGAGCCGCAACGGCAGCAACAGAAGACCGAGCTCGGCAAGATGGTGCCACAGAGATTCACGCAAGCGACCGAGTGCCAGGGGTCACGTCATCTCAGGAAGCACCCCAGCTCACACAAGACGCGAGCCTCACCAACACGCTGGTCCTCATCGAGCACCCAGTGTACTTCGTCAGCACAGTGCTGCGGGACGCGAGGGCACGATATCCCATGCCTCAGAAGCTCCTGCTCGCACTCCTGGTGGCCTCACGCAAGTTGCGGCACTATTTCCAGGGCCACCCCATCAAAGTCTTCTCGGCCTATCCGTTGGAGAGGGTGCCTAGGAGCCCCAACTCTGCCGGAAGGGTCGCTGAATGGAACATCGAGATGTAGGCGTTCTAGTTGGAGTTCACCACCACCATGGTCATCAAGGGAGACGTGCTCATGGATTTTGTGGCGGAATGGACGGACGCCCCGACACTGGAAGTGGACAGATGGGTCATGTACTTTGACGAGGCCTGCGCGCATCAAGGCGCGGGGGCTGGAGCAGTACTCATCTCGCCCACGCAGGACAAGCTCTACTACGCTGTACAGCTATGCTTTCAGCATGGCGAGAAGGTCTCCACCAACATCGCAGAATAAGAAGGCCTCATAGCTGGCTTGAAGGCCGCAGCAGCTCTAGGAATAAAGCGACTCACCGTTAGGGGCGACTCACAGTTCCTCGTCAACTTCTCCAACAAAGTGTACGAGCCAAAGGACGAGCACATGGAGGTGTACCTCGGAGAAGTGCGTAAGATAGAAAAACAGTTCCTAGGCCTAGAGGTGCAGGATGTGCCCCGCAGCACCAACAAGGAAGCCGACGACATCGCCATGAGGGCATCCAAGTGGCAGCCCCAAGAACTTGGCGTCTTCGAGGAGCGGCTCTTCAAGCCGTCAGCAACGCCACCACTTTCAAGCATGGCGCAGCCTCGGGAAGAACTCCCACAACCGCCAGCCATGGGAGCCCCAGCTTGTGGCCCAAGCTCAGGAGCACGCTTGCTCTTGGCGCTTGAGCCTCAGGAGGGATGTTGGACCAAGGAGTTCAAGGAATATCTGATGCAAGGGGCACTACCGGAGAAGGAAGAGGATGCAGAGCGCGTGGCCCGTCAAGCCACGGCATACTGCATCAGGGACGGTGAGTTGTACAGGAAGCGATCGAATGATGTTTCGTTGTGTTGCATTTCCAGGGACCAGGGGAAGGAGATGTTGATGGACACACACAGCGGTGACTGCGGACACCACTCGCCGTCATAGACCCTCGTCGGCAAGGTGTTCCGTAGTGGGTTCTACTGGCCCACGGCGCTCAACGACGTAGCTGAGCTGGTGAAGTCCTGTGAAGCCTGCCAGTTCCACGCCAAGCAGATCCATTAGCCAACTCAGGGCCTCCAGACAATACCGCTCACATGGCCGTTCACAGTTTGGGGGCTGGATATCTTGGGCCCATTCCCTCGAGCGATAGGGGGCTACCGCTACCTCTACGTCGCCATCGACAAGTTCACCAAGTGGGCGGAAGTGGAAGCCGTCCACACCTGCGGATGTGGGGTTCCGGCAAACCCTTAAGGTTCGAACACTGGGGTGCAAGTGAAGTCTTTTCCTCCCACCGATCTACGCCCTAGCTCGCTAAGATCTCGCGGATGAACTCAACGAACTCGCAACACAGAAAGACACAAGATTTATACTGGTTCGGGCCACCGTTGTGGTGTAATACCCTACTCTAGTGTGGTGGTGGTGGATTGCCTCTTGGGCTGATGATGAACAATACAAGGGGAAGAATAGCCTCCTGAGAGTGAGGTGTTCTCGTGCCTGGCTAACTTGTGTGTGTGGGGATGATCTTCAGGCTCTCTCTATCTCTCTCTCTCTCTCTATCGTCTTCCCCTTTTTCTCCTCTTCCTATGGTGGTGGCTAGTCCTATTTATAGAGGCCCTGGTCCTCTTCCCAAATATTGAGAGGGAAGGGAGCCAACAATGGCAGGCTAATTTGAAGGGGGACAGCTATAGTACAAGCCATCCTGACAAAAGTGGTCTTCGCCTGCCAAAGGCTCTGGTGGTGATGCCATCTTGGGCTCCATGCTGACCCCCATCTTGTCTCCCTTCTGGTCTTGGTCTTGTTGCACTGATATGGCAACCTTTGCCTGATGCCTCGGTACTCCTCGCCTGCGTAGGCCTCCTTTGCACCAAAGAGGAAACAAGGACGCTGGCGCCCGCCTGGTGCCCGCCTGGTGTCGATCGTCATGGCTCACGTCACAAGAGCCTCATGAGGTTTGCCTCGCCTTGATATCTCCGCTCCTCGTGAGCCTGCCCGACTAGGCCATTCAAGAGGAGGCCTTATGTCGTCTGCCTCGCGAGGCTTGGCTCCTCGCGAGGGTCTTGGATGCCTTGTTGATGAAGATGGGCCGTACGGCCTGCTGGCTTACCCACGCCGTGGGCCGCAGGCACGCAAGTCTAGGGACCCCCGTTCCCAGAATGCCGAAAGTAGCCCCCGGACCCAAGGTGTGCTCAGGCTTGGCTTCCCAGCGAAGCCAAGGGTTAAGTACGGAGCACCGCAGGCCCCCAAAAGCCTGCGGCCTCAGTTGACGCATGGCGATTGATTGGACATGGGCGTCTCCGCTTCCCCACACTGCCTCTGCAACTGCACGACTTGACAAAAGGCTGGTGCAGGTAGCACTTGCCTTCATGGCTTCTTCTTCGCCTTGCTCCAGATCCCCTTCCTTGCTCTCCGCCACCGCTATCTCTAGATCCGCCCCAATCTCATCCCGTAGCCCCGATTCATGGCGCCACGCAAGGCCAAGGCTTCCTCGGTGCTGGCTTGGTATGAGCCAGCCCTCGAGGCGCCCTCCATCATGGAGAAGATCCTCGCCTCTGTACGCCTGCTGACGGCGGGCGAAAGTAATGAGTGGGGGGACCGAGCTCCGGCTTGCCTCGGACGTGCCGGAGCCTGAGGAAAGCACCTTCTTCCCCTCTTCTCGAGCAGTGTCGTCGTCGGGTTGGTTCCTCCCTTCTCTGATTTTTTACGAAGTCCTCTGCCACTACGGGCTGCACGCGTTGCATCTCCATCCCAACTCTGTCCTCCTCCTGTCCATCTTTGCCTACTACTGTGAGGCATACCTGGGCGTGATGCCGTCCGTGGCGCTCCTGCGCCATTTCTTATTCCTCCATGTCAGCGAGGGTCACATCTCCGGATGCGCAAACTTCATCGCATCCGGCAAGGCCAACTCGATCTCGAGCACCGGGAAGAGGGTCGAAAACATTCGGTCCAAATGGGTCATGATGGATGCCAAGTGCGCCGATCCGCGTCTGGCGTTGCCTATGGTGGCGCCCTCTCTTCACGGGGGATGGCCCAGGGCGGAGCTTGCTGATGAGCGGGCCTCGTTAGTGTTGGGGCAGATGGTGACCGACCTGAAGCCGGGCAACGCGAGGGCGGCAAAGGTGACGGGGGCCATGCTTCTGAGGGAGTTCTTGACCCTGCGAGTAGCTCCACTCCAGGCGCGTGCACGCCCCCTGTGGGAGCTTGAAGAAGAGGGGAACATGACCCGCCTGAGGCCTGATACGTCTCCAACGTATCTATAATTTTTGATTGCTCCATGCTATATTATCTACTGTTTTGGACATTATTGGGCTTTATTATCCACTTTTATATTATTTTTGGGACTAACCTATTAACGAGAGGCCCAGCCCAGAATTGCTGTTTTTTTGCCTATTTCAGTGTTTCGGAGAAACAGAATATCAAACGGAGTCCAAACGGAATGAAACCTTTAGAGCTAAAAACCTAATTCCACCGCCGCAACTTTCTGTATCCACGAGATCCCATCTTGGGGCCTGTTCGGAGCTCCGACGGAAGGGGAATCGATCACGGAGGGCTTCTACATCATCATCCAAGCCCCTCCGATGAAGTGTGAGTAGTTTACTTCAGACCTACGGGTCCATAGTTAGTATCTAGATGGCTTCTTCTCTCTTTTTGGATCTCAATACAATGTTCTCCCCCTCTCTTGTGGAGATCTATTCGATGTAATCTTCTTTTTGCGGTGTGTTTCTTGAGACCGATGAACTCTGGGTTTATGATCAAGTCTATCTGTGAATAATATTTGAATCTTCTTTGAATTTTTTTATGTATGATTGGTTATCTTCGCAAGTCTCTTCGAATTATCAGTTTGGTTTGGCCTACTAGATTGGTTGTTCTTGCCATGGGAGAAGTGCTTAGCTTTGGATTCGATCTTGCGGTGTCATTTCCCAGTGACAGAAGGGGCAGCAAGGCACGTATTGTTTTGTTGCCATCGAGGATAACAAGATGGGGTTTTTATCATATTGCATGAAACTATCCCTCTACATCATGTCATCTTGCTTAAGACGTTACTTTGTTTTTAACTTAATACTCTAGATGCATGTTGGATAGCGGTTGATGAGTGGAGTAATAGTAGTAGATGCAGGCAGGAGTCGGTCTACTTGTCTCGAACGTGATGCCTATATACATGATCGTACCTAGATATTCTCATAACTATGCTCAATTCTGTCAATTTCTCAATAGTAATTTGTTCACCCACCATAGAATACTTATGCTCTTGAGAGAAGCCACTAGTGAAACCTATGGCCCCGGGGTCTCTTTCTCATCATATCAATCTCCATCACTTTATTATTGCTTTGCTTTTACTTTGCCTTTTACTTTTCACTTTGCATCTCTATACCAAAAATACCAAAAATATTATTTATCATCTCTATCAGGTCTCACTTTCGTAAGTGACCGTGAAGGGATTGACAACCCCTAAGCGCGTTGGTTGTGTTGAGCTATTGTTTTGTGTAGGTACGAGGGACTCGCGCGTAGCCTCCTACTGGATTGATACCTTGGTTATCAAAAACTGAGGGAAATACTTACGCTACTTTGATGCATCTCCTCTTCGGGGAAATCCAACGCAGTTCTCAAGAGGTAGCAAGAAGAATTTCTGGCGCCGTTGCCGGCGAGTCTGCGCAAAAGTCAACATACCAAGTACCCATCACAATCCTTATCTCCCGCATTACATTGTTTGCCATTTGCCTCTCGTTTTCCTCTCCCCCACTTCACCCTTGCCGTTTTATTCGCCCTCTCTCTCTCTCTCTCTATCCTCCCTCTCTTTCTTTATTTGCCTCTTTTTGCCCGTTTGCTTTTTGTTTGCTCGTGTGTTAGTTTGTTTGCTTGTCGTTATGGCTAGTCCCTTATCTTCTCCGTTGACCCCTGAGTTCGAAATCTTTCACTTTAAACAAAGGTTAGGAGAAAACCTAAAAGATTCCTGGTCGAGAATAATGGAATCTCATCATAATTGTACCTCTGAAATAAATCTGAGAATTTTGCTTCGCAATTTTTATGTTGGATTAAATATGTCTCATAGACAACTCTTGGATTGCGTTGCCAAAGGCAATTTTATTGAAATCGATCCCCATATTGCACTTGAAATTATAGATAGTATAGTGGGAACACTACCTCAACAAAAGGGGCCTCATCCTACTCAGGAAGAGACAAAAGTTTTTGAAAAAAATTGTGAAGTTACTAAAATCTTGTAGAAATCTCTTGAACCTCTTAAGAACATTAGTGGAAATATTCACCGCATGAATATGTTGATTACCCTTTGCAATAAGCGGTTGGATTCTTTAGATCTAAAAATTTCAGAATATGAAGGGAAACGTAAAGAACCTCCCGGATTCGAGCTTGATTCTGCTAAAAATTTGAAAACCAAAGATGGCAATACCTAGATCTATCCTTGCTTGTTACGCCTAGCTAGGGGCGTTAAACGATAGCGCTTGTTGGGAGGCAACCAAATTTTATTTTTATTCCTTGCTTTTTGCTCCTGTTTAGTAATAAATAATTTATCTAGCCTCTGTTTTGGTTGTGTTTTTTGTGTTTAATTAGTGTTTGTGCCAATTAGAACCGTTGCGAAGACTTGGGGAAAGTCTTGTTGAACTTGCTGTAAAAAAACAGAAACTTTAGCGCTCACGAGAACTGCTGTCATGTTTATTTGGAAAGTGCTATTTAGTTAATTCTTTTTGCAGATGATTAATAGATAAATTCCTCACGTTCAGCAATTTATTTTAGAATTTTTGGTGTTGCATATCTTGCGCTAGCTACAGATTACTACAGACTGTTCTGTTTTTGACAGATTCTGTTTTTCGTGTGTTGTTTGCTTATTTTGATGAATCTATGGCTAGTAAAATAGTTTATAAACCATAGAGAATTTGGAGTACAGTAGGTTTAACACCAATATAAATAAAGAATGAGTTCATTACAGTACCTTGAAGTGGTCTTTTGTTTTCTTTCGCTAACGAAGCTCACGAGATTTTCTACTTTAAGTTTTGTGTTGTGAAGTTTTCATGTTTTGGGTAAAGATTTGATGGATTATGGAACAAGGAGTGGCAAGAGCCTAAGCTTGGGGATTCCCATGGCACCCCCAAGATAATCTAAGGACACCTAAAAGCCAAAGCTTTGGGATGCCCCGGAAGGCATCCCCTCTTTCGTCTACTTCTAAAGGTAACTTTACTTGGAGCTATATTTTTATTCACCACATGATATGTGTTTTGCTTGGAGCGTCTTTTATGATTTGAGTCTTTGCTTGTTAGTCTACCACAATCATCCTTTCTATACACACCTTTTGAGAGAGCCATACATAATTTGGAATTTGATAGAATACTCTATGTGCTTCACTTATATCTTTTGAGCTTTATAGTTTTGCTCTAGTGCTTCACTTATATCTTTTAGAGCACGGTCGTGGATTCATTTTATAGAAACTATTGATCTCTCATGCTTCACTTAGATTATTTTGAGAGTCTTAATAGCATGGTAATTTGCTTAAAATCCTAATATGCTTGGTATGCAAGATTAATAATAAAACTTTCTTATGAGTGTGTTGAATACTAAGAAAAGTTTGATGCTTGATGATTGTTTTGAGATATGGAGGTAATAATATCAAAGTCATGCTAGTTGAGTAGTTGTGAAATTGAGAAATACTTGTGTTGAAGTTTGCAAGTCCCGTAGCATGCACGTATGGTAAACGTTATGCAACAAATTTGAAACATGAGGTGTTATTTGATTGTCTTCCTTATGAGTGGCGGTCGGGGACGAGCGATGGTCTTTTCCTACCAATCTATCCCCCTAGGAGCATGCGCGTAGTACCGAGGTTTTTGATGACTTGTAGATTTTTGCAATAAGTATGTGAGTTCTTTATGACTAATGTTGAGTCCATGGATTATACGCACTCTCACCCTTCCATCCTTGCTAGCCTCTTCGGTACCGTGCATTGCCCTTTCTCACATTGAGAGTTGGCGCAAACTTCACCGGTGCATCCAAACCCCGTGATATGATAAGCTCTTTCACACATAAACCTCCCTATATCTTCCTCAAAACAGCCACCATACCTACCTATTATGGCATTTCCATAGTCATTCCGAGATATATTGCCATGAACTTTCCATCATTCCGTTCATCATGACACATTCATCATTGTCATATTGCTTAGCATGATCATGTAGTTGACATAGTATTTGTGGCAAAGCCACCGTGCATAATTCTTTCATACATATCACTCTTGATACATTGCATATCCCGGTACACCGCCGGAGGCATTCATATAGAGTCATCTTTGTTCTAGTATCGAGTTGTAATCATTGAGTTGTAAATAAATAGAAGTGTGATGATCATCAGTATTAGAGCATTGTCCCAAGTGAGGAATAAAAAAAAGAGAAAGGCCATATAAAAAGAAAAGGCCCAAAAAATGAGAGAAAAAGAGAGAAGGTACAATGTTACTATCCTTTTACCACACTTGTGCTTCAAAGTAGCACCATGATCTTCATAATAGAGAGTCTCTCATGTTATCACTTTCATATACTAGTGGGAATTTTTCATTATAGAACTTGGCTTGTATATTCCAACAATGGGCCTCCTCAAGTGCCCTAGGTCTTCGTGAGCAAGCAAGTTGGATGCACACCCACTAGTTTCTTTTGTTGAGCTTTCATACATTTATAGCTCTAGTGCATCCGTTGCATGGCAATCCCTACTCCTTGCATTAACATCAATCGGTGGGCATCTCCATAGCCCATTGATTAGCCTCGTTGATGTGAGACTTTCTCGTTTTTTGTCTTCTCCACATAACCCCCTTCATTATATTCTATTCCACCCATAGTGCTATGTCCATGGCTCGCGCTCATATATTTCGTGAAAGTTTATAGGTTTGAGATTACTAAAGTATGAAACAATTGCTTGGCTTGTCATCGGGGTTATGCATGATGAGAGCATTCTTGTGTGACGAAAATGAAACATGACTAAACTATATGATTTTGTAGGGATGAACTTTCTTTGGCCATGTTATTTTGAGAAGACATAATTGCTTAGTTAGTATGCTTGAAGTATTATCATTTTTATGTCAATATGAACTATTGTCTTGAATCTTTCGGATCTGAATATTCATACCACAATTAAGAAGAATTACATTAAAATTATGCCAAGTAGCACTCCGCATCAAAAAAATTGTTTTATCATTTACCTACTCGAGGACGAGCAGGAATTAAGCTTGGGGATGCTTGATACGTCTCCAACGTATCTATAATTTTTGATTGCTCCATGCTATATTATCTACTGTTTTGGACATTATTGGGCTTTATTATCCACTTTTATATTATTTTTGGGACTAACCTATTAACCGGAGGGCCAGCCTAGAATTGCTGTTTTTTTGCCTATTTCAGTGTTTTAGAGAAACAGAATATCAAACGGAGTCCAAACGGAATGAAACCTTCAGAGCTAAAAACCTAATTCCACCGCCGCAACTTTCTGTATCCACGAGATCCCATCTTGGGGCCTGTTCCGGAGCTCCACCGGAAGGGGAATCGATCACGGAGGGCTTCTACATCATCATCCAAGCCCCTCCGATGAAGTGTGAGCAGTTTACTTCAGACCTATGGGTCCATAGTTAGTAGCTAGATGGCTTCTTCTCTCTTTTTGGATCTCAATACAATGTTCTCCCCCTCTCTTGTGGAGATCTATTCGATGTAATCTTCTTTTTGCGGTGTGTTTGTTGAGATCGATGAACTGTGGGTTTATGATCAAGTCTCTCTATGAATAATATTTGAATCTTCTCTGAATTCTTTTATGTATGATTGGTTATCTTTGCAAGTCTCTTTGAATTATCAGTTTGGTTTGGCCTACTAGATTGGTTGTTCTTGCCATGGGAGAAGTGCTTAGCTTTGGGTTTGATCTTGCGGTGTCCTTTCCCAGTGACAGAAGGGGCAGCAAGGCACGTATTGTATTGTTGCCATCGAGGATAACAAGATGGGTTTTTTATCATATTGCATGAAACTATCCCTCTACATCATGTCATCTTGCTTAAGGTGTTACTCTGTTTTTAACTTAATACTCTAGATGCATGTTGGATAGCGGTCGATGAGTGGAGTAATCATAGTAGATGCAGGCAGGAGTCGGTCTACTTGTCTCGGATGTGATGCCTATATACATGATCATACCTAGATATTCTCATAACTATGCTCAATTCTGTCAATTGCTCAACAGTAATTTGATCACCCACCATAGAATACTTATGCTCTTGAGAGAAGCCACTAGTGAAACCTATGGCCCCCGGGTCTCTTTCTCATCATATCAATCTCCATCACTTTATTATTGCTTTGCTTTTACTTTGCCTTTTACTTTTCACTTTGCATCTCTATAACAAAAATACCAAAAATATTATTTATCATCTCTATCATATCTCACTTTTGTAAGTGACCGTGAAGGGATTGACAACCCCTAAGCGCATTGGTTGCGTTGAGCTATTGTTTTTGTGTAGGTAAGAGGGACTCGCGCGTAGCCTCCTACTGGATTGATACCTTGGTTCTCAAAAACTGAGGGAAATACTTATGCTACTTTGCTGCATCATCCTCTCCTCTTCGGGGAAATCCAATGCAGTGCTCAAGAGGTAGCAAGGCCAGGGGCCCTGCCTGACGATGAATTGGCCGCTGTCCTATGCCTCATAGTTGGGGACAACCAGGAGTACCCACCAAGCGCCTTCGTCCCCTTGTTCCAACGCAAGGATCGGGAGGAATTCATCGCCTCCAGGCCGACCTTTGATGCGCGTGGGTTGGTGCCACCGGCGCTCCTGGGAACCCCCACGGCACCGAAACCGGTGGAGGTGCCTTCTGACGAGCCCCGCGGGGAGGGGGGAGAGGAGGTGCACCCGGAGAAGGCTCTGGAAGAGTTGGGGGGAGACATCCCCTCTGAGCAAGGCCGAGATCCTCCGCGCCCTTCCCGACGATGCTCAGGCCGACGCCCGCCAAAGGGAGAGGGATCAGCCCCCCATCCTGACGAGAGGTAGGTCGTCGTTGGTGCCTCATGATGCCGCCTCCATCCCGATGCTGTCAGGCTTTAGGCTTCCTAAGCGAAAGTATGTCGCGGTGGATCAGTAAGTGTCTCAAGCTTCGCCTTGTCCCTGTTTGCACTCTTCATTTCCTGATGCTGGCCCTTGGTTGATCAGGCCGTCGTCTTCTGTGAAGAAGATGAAGGAGGATGCGGCGTCTGTGCCTCCTTCCTTAGAGAAAGGGGGGAGCGGCGCCCGCATCTCCCTAGCCCAGTCGTCCTTGCGGGGCCAAGAGGAGCTTTGCCACGTGGAACCAGCCCCCATGGCCCTACTAGCTCCGGAGGTGCCGGCGCCTGGCGCGACCGATGAGGTTCCAGCTGCTACGGAAGTCGCGGTATCCCAGACCCTGGTGACGATGTCGCCTCCTCCCACTGCTGCACCTCCACTCCCAGGTTCTTCTGCTCCTACTGCTACTCTGGAACGTGCTCTATCGGAGATGACCCGACTGCAGGCGGATCTCCTAGGCGCAGACCCACGCCTTGTGGCCGGGCGTCTAGAGTTGGCCTCGGGCTGGCTCCATTCTGACTTGGCGGTTCGCGCGGCGCTAGGCTAGGCCGTTGCGGCTTCTGAGAAGGAGAAGCAGAGTGCCGCCAACGCCGCAGCCGATCGTGAGATGGCGTTGCAAGACGCTGAGGTCGCCCGCGACCGCTGCCAGGTGCTGGAGGACGAGCTGCAGGGCTTGCGCGCCAAGCACGCCGAAGAAGCATGCTGCCACAAAGCGAGGGAGGAGAAAATGAAGGCCCGGGAGGACGCCGTCAAGAACTGTGATGCTGAGCTGGCGGAGTTGGGGCGGGCATAGGCCGCTGAGCGCAACCGGTTGGAAGAGCTTGAGCAGGAGGCGAAGGCGAGGGAGGCCGAACTCGACGCCAAGGCGCGAGTCCTGACCGAAGACCATGCGGCCTTTGCCAATCTCGAGAAGAGGTCCCGCAAGGCACTAAAGACGCTCTACGAGCACGGCCTAGAGAAGTCACTGGCCGCCGATGAGGACGGCCCCGCCCGGTTGCTTCCTCTCTTGGTGCAGGCGCTCGAGGAAGTCGTTGATGGCGTCGGTCCTATGGCGGAGGCAGAAGCTCATGTTCTGTCTTCAGCTGCATTGACTCGCGTCTTTAGCCACCTGCACGTTCGCGACCCCAGCGCTTGCCTTGACGGGCTGTTGGAGCCTGTGGCTAAAGACCAATACGAGGCTGCCGCCGCAGCCGTGCAAGGTCAGGTGGAGGCCTTGCTGAAAAAGTTCTGCGGCTTTGTCTCCGCTCCTCTGTCTGGTGATGTTGCCGATCTTGCGGCTGGTGGTGAAGGCGAAGACAACGTCGCTCACGAGGTAGCTCCTTCCGCAGGTGATGGCGGCGTCCGGGGGTGACCCGCGGCTACCCTCCTGTTTCGTTCCTTCAACATGCATTAGGCCTCGGGGAGGCGTTTAGACTTTTTCATTTGATATCATGGAGACAATGTGTGAGGACAATGTGTTTGTAATATTTGCTTCGAGATTTTGTGATTTCCTTCCTATTTGCTTTGTGTTCTGCGTCGGCAGAGCCCGGCCCCGCGCATACCTCAACCGCCATTGGGCCGACTGGAGACCAGGACGGACCAAGGAGTGAGGGGCTACATGACCAGTTAGGCTCCTGAGTCGCGATGCTCAGGAGTCCCCCTTGACGCGCAAACAGCTTATAGGGAGAGTTCGCGAGGATAGACTGATGTTCTACGTCGGCAGGGCCCGGTCCCACACATACCTCAACCGCCATTGGGTCGACCGGAGACCAGGATGGACCAAGGAGTGAGGGGCTACGTGACTAGTTAGGCTCCTGAGTCGCGATGCTCAGGAGTCCCTATTGACGCGCAAACAATCTCCATACATGCCCTAGCCGAGGCCTCGGGAGGGGCGCGCGACGCCCAGGTCCGGGAGACCTGGTTGGGTGGCGTGCACTTGGGTGTGGCCCGAGCGCAGCCCCCGTACCCAGCCCCCTCGCACGGCTCTCCCGAGGGGAGGCATTGCAGTGAGGCCGGACGCTGAGCTCTGGGCTCCCTGAGGTTGGTACGACCGTGGGGCCGCCCTCAGTTGTTTATCACCAGAGCGAAGCATAGTGCTTCCGCTTGTGCACAGGAATAGCCGCTCCTTGGCAGTGTCGATGGCCAGCATGGAGCATGGCGCTTCCACTTGTGCGTGGGATGGGGGGCCCCTCCGGGAGGAGCCCCCGTGGTGTGTACAGCCCTACCCTGACACATGGCTTGCACGGCAGGGCTGTGAGGTGTATCTGGGCACTCGTGAGCCAGCGCGGGACTCACGAGGCCCTACCTCAAGGCGGGTTGCGCCTGGTCTTGAGTCTTGGTGACTGTGTGTTCCTGTAAGGCGGTCAGGTGCAAGCACTCTACGTCCTCAGGTCCCGGCCCTCGAGCGAGCTCAGCCGCCGTTAGTATGCCAGGTCGCGATGCCGTGGTTAAGGCCAGGGGTGAGGGCTGGAGAGCCAGTAAGAGCTCCTGAGTCGCGATGCTCAGGAGCCCCCCTTTTAATGTGCAAGTGGATTGCACGGGGTGAATGTGCCCGTGGCGGGTGGCAATCGAGCAGATGATAACCATAGGCAGGTTAAGCAGGGAAGGCAAATCAGCTTGGGTAAATGCAGGAAGATACATGCCACTGGGTCCGGCCCGAGCGGCTTGGGGATGATGCAGCCCGAGGGGCACCCCCAGCAAGGTAAGCTAAAGACATAAGCAAATGGGATACATGCCGTTGGGACGGACCCACGCGGCCTGGTAATAACACAGCCCAAGGGGCGCTCCCAGCTTAATGAGCTTGGAAGATGTCACCTGGTTCTGTAGACGAAACAGAGATGGTGCAGCTGAAGGCGCGTGTCGAAGAAATGACTCCTCATGAGCCACCGGAGTCCTAAGCCTCGGGACGCTCTGGGGGCTCAGGAGACTCCCTGAAGACCGTCTCCATTCCATCCAGGACGACACGGTACCTGGCCTCTTGAGCCTCCAGGTCACGCCGCATGGCGTGCTGATAGGCCGACGCCACGCTCGGCAAGCCGAACGGCATGCGAACGTAGCTATGTAGCGGGCCCTTGCAACGGCCCATACGCGAAGGCCAAAAGCGCTCCTGAGACGCGGCCCTGTTGAGCCCTGGGACGTCGATGCAGACACGCAGCTCAGCACCCTCGCCTGGGTGGTGAGCCGCGCCTTGTGAGCGGCTGTCGCCGCACATGGCTCTTGCGTCTTGCAGTTCCTGTGTGGTCCTGGCGATGAACTCCTGAGCGGTGGGCACCCCTTGCCCTGCGGTCTCCTGAGGAAAACATGCCGCATAGCACTCCTCCAAGTGGTGCCCAAGCGCCTCCCTCGTGAGGTTGGCAAGGCCTGAGGCCCTCCAGAAGAGAGCCCCTGAGCCTTGCCCGAGGAGGGCGCCAAGCGCGCCTTCCTATGCGATGGAGGGAGGCGCCCCTGGGACGGACTCTGATCCTGACGAGGCTCCTTCCGCGACACCATCCTCCTGAGGTCCTGCGCGATGCAGCTGCTTCTTCTTGGGGATGGCCTCCGGAGGGCACTCACTTCTGCTGTCGGGGTCGTCGATTGCTGCATCTTGGAAGGTGCGCTCGAGGGAGCACACCGCATCCCTTTCCTCACATGGGACCGTGATGACCCCGCCACTTCCAGGCATCTTGAGGATGTTGTAGCCGTGGTGGGTGACCGCCATGAACTTGGCCAGGGCCGGACACCCAAGGATGACATTTTACGGCAGGCGGATGTGGGCGACGTTGAAATCGATGAGCTCGATGTGGTAGTTGTCGCGTGTGCCGAAGGTGACAGGTAGGCGGACCTGCCCTATCGATGTGGTGGAGCCGTCGGTCACTCCTGAGAAAGGTCTGGTAGGTTGGAGCTGCTCGTATGGCACTTGGAGGTTGTCGAATGTGTCGACGGACAGGACGTTGATCCCTGCACCACCGTCGATGAGGGTCTTGGTAACCTGCACATTGCTGATGACTAGGGAACACAACATCGGGAGGACGCCGGCGGCGGCCGCGCACTTGAGCTGATTTGCCGAGTTGAAAGTGATGGCGCACTGGGACCACCTGAGCGGGCGCGCGGCCTCAAGCTTGGGGAGCACCGCGTTCACCTCGCGAGCGAACCGTTTGAAGATGCGCTAAGAGGCTAGGGCCTGGGCACCGCCCAAGATGCAGGCGATTGCACGTGGCTCCTGGAAGCACCCAACCCCCTTGTCATGATGATGATCGTCGTTCCTTCTTGGTGGCGACAGCGGGGGAAGACCGGCGTTGCCTTGGGGGCGATCCTCACGAGGCTGGTCCCTCCAGGGCCCCTCGCGAGGATGGTCCTGCCATCGGTCCTCACGAGGCCTGTCGTGCCATTCCTAACGCGGGCCACGGTCGTCCCAGCGTCCGCCTCGACATCCTCCTCTGCGGCCGTAGCCCCGGTCGCTGCGCTCAGGGCGTCGACTGTAGCATCCTTCTTGTATGGCTCTGAGCTCTTGGCAGTCGCTGGTGTTGTGGGTGTTCAGGTTGTTGAAGGCGCAAAACGGTCGGCTGTTCTTGGATGACTCGGGCTGATCTCTGCCCCGTTTGGTGTCGGGCTCCACAGCTAGCACTGCCTCTTCCTTGCGCTTCACGTCCTTGGCCTTGGCTTTCTTCTCCTCTGCGCCTGCGACTGGCAGCTCAAGGATGGAAAAGCGCCCCTCCTGAGCTCTTGCGCAGTTGGTCGCCAGGTTGAACAACTCCTGGGACGTGCAGAGCTCCTCGTGGATAGTGAGCTCTTCCTTCATCTTGACGTCACGGACACCGTCGGAGAACGCGGAGATGATGGCCTCATCCGTGACCTTGGGGATCTTGAGGCGGGTCGCGAGTGCCCTGGAAGTTGGCGACGAAACAGTCGCGCATCTCGTCCCAGGAGGAGATCGAGCCGTGCTGCAGGTTCAGGAGCCAAGAGCGGGCCCCGTCCTTGAGAGCCATGGGAAACCAGTTTGCCATGACTTTCTCGTCGTCGTTGGCTGCTTCGATGCTCAGCTTGTAGAGCTGCAGGAACTCCGTGGGGTCGGCAGTGCCGTCGTAGCGAGGAGGCAGATCCGGCTTGAACTTGCCTGGCCAAGCGACGCTGCGCAGCTCGGGGGTGAAGGCGCAGCAGCCGGCCGTAGTTATTGGGGCCCGCTTCGGAGGTGGACCTTGGTCTTGATGAGGTCCGCGCGGCGCCACCGCGGGCGGCGCGCGGTCTTGACAAGGCAGTGCGGGGAGCGCGGGTGCAGCTCCTCGCGGCCGAGGGATTTCTTGGCAGCTTCTCTCTTCACGAGCGGGCACCGGGCGTGGCGGATCACACCGCGGGGCCGCGCACCTTGGTGCCAAGGCGCCGTCCTTGGGCTGGGGTGGTGGAGGCACGCCTCGGGCCTCGTCGCCCGTGGCCGGCTGAGGGTGAGACAAAGAGACGGATAGCGCCAGGGAGCCCCCTATGGCACGGACGAGCTCGGCGACGCGGTCGAGCCACTCCTCATAGAGGTCGTTGACTGGGCGGTAGCGCAGGAGTTTGTTTGCGGCGAGGAGTGCGGCCCGCGCTTCCATGGGAGCATGGCGTGCATGGGACGAGGAACCGGCCGGGGTCAGCGATGGAGTGCGGTGCGGCCGTCCTGCCGTACCGAAGGATGCAGCGAAGACGCTTGCTGCTCGTTCCCCACCGGGCCCGTGGCAGCATTGGCGGTGGGAGATGGAGAACGACGAGGTGGCCCGCCGATGGGGGCCGTCTGAGCAACGCGGGCGGTGAGGGCAGCCTGACGCTCAGCTCAAGCACGGCAAGCGTCCGCCATGGAGACGATGGGGCGACGGAGCAACGAATTGATGGAAGGGAAGCTATGGCGCACCCCTACCTGGCGCACCAAATGTCGCATGTGGGGTTCCGGCAAACCCTTAAGGTTCGAACACTGGGGTGTGCACGAAGTCTTTTCCTCCCACCGATCTACGCCCTAGCTCGCTAAGATCTCGCGGACGAACTTGACGAACTCGCAACACGGAAAGTCACAAGATTTATACTGGTTCGGGCCACCGTTGTGGTGTAATACCCTACTCCAGTGTGGTGGTGGTGTATTGCCTCTTGGGCTGATGATCAACAATACAATGGGAAGAACAGCCTCCTGAGAGTGAGGTGTTCTCATGCCTAGCTAACTTGTGTGTGTGGGGATGATCTTCAGGTTCTCTCTATCTCTCTCTCTCTGTGTGTGTGTGTGTGTGTCGTCCTCCCCTTTTTCTCATCTGCCTATGGTGGTGGCTAGTACTATTTATAGAGGCCCTGGTCCTCTTCCCAAATGTTGAGCAGGAAGGGAGCCAACAACGGCGGGCTAATTTGAAGGGGGACAGCTAGTACAAGCCATCCTGACAAAAGTGGTCTTCGCCTGCCAAAGGCTATGGCAGTGACGCCGTCTTGGGCTCCTCGATGACCTCCGTCTTGACGTCATTCTAGTCTTGGTCTTGTTGCACTGATATGGCAACCTTTGCCTGATGCCTCGGTACTCCTCGCCTGCGCAGGCCTCCTTAGCACCAAAGAGGAAACAGGGACGCTGCGCACGCTGGTGCCTGCCTGGCACCCGCCTGGTGTCGATCGTCATGGCTCACGTCACAAGAGCCTCATGAGGTTTGCCTCGCCTTGATATCTCTGCTCCTCGTGAGCCTGCCCGACTAGGTCACTCCAGAGGAGGTCTTGTGTCGTCCGCCTCGCGAGGCTTGGCTCCTCGCGAGGGTCTTGGATGCCTTGTTGATGAAGATGGGCCGTACGGCCTGCTGCCTTAGCCATGCCGCGGGCCGCAGGCAGGCAAGTCTGGGGACCCCCGTTCCCAGAACGCTGACAGCACCATCCCAGCTGGCTCCGCGGTCAAGTTCATCAAGGGCCTCGTGAGCCGTTTCATGGTCCCCAACCGCGACAATGGCTCATAGTTCACCAGTAACCTCTTCAAAACATATTGTGCTAACCTTGGAACGCAGATCTACTACGCTTCGGTGGCGCACCCCAGAAGCAATGGCCAGGCTGAACGCGCCAACGCGGAGGTCCTGGGAGGCCTCAAGACCAGGACCTTCACAAAGAAGCTCGAGGCCTGCGGCAGGGGCTGGCACGATGAGCTCCAGTCTCTGTTGTGGTCTATCCGCACCACCGCCACTAAGATGACGGGCAAGACCCTATTCTTCCTCGTCTACGTAGCCGAAGCGGTCCTCCCTCACGAGGTCATACATCGCTCCGCATGGGTCCTGGCGTTTGATGAAACGCAGCAGGACGCCACGCGGGGGATGGACCTCGTACTGGGGGAGGAACAATGTCGCAAAGCTGCGCTGAGGGCGGCAAGGTACCAGCAGGCGCTGCGGCGGTACCACTGCCGCAACATCTGCTCTAGGACGCTCGAGGCAGGCAACCTCGTCCTGAGGCGGGTCCTCTCTAGGGAAGGGTTGCACAAGCTCTCACCCATGTGGGAGGGCCCGCTTAGGGTTTTCCATATCTCCAGGCCCGGGGCCGCGCGCCTGGAGACGCAGGACGGGGTGCCCATCCAGAACGCCTGGAACATCTAGCACCTCCGGAGGTTCTATCCATGACACAAGGCCCGGTGCCTGTGAAGCAAGGCCCGGTGCCTGTGAAGCAAGGCCTGGTGCCTGTGAAGCAAGGCCCGGTGCCTATGAAGAATCGCCGCCCGTGACACTCCCACGTAATAAATGAGTGGGGTTGTACACGTCCCGGAGACTCCGGAGAGCCGCCCTCGGGCCTTGGGGGCTCCCTCCCACGCCTAGTGGCAGCACTTAGCTCCGCGCTGGTGAGAAGATGTCGAAGACTAGAACAGGTGCCGGACGTGGATTTTCATTTGCTTTCCGTAGTTGGCTCGCCTTCTCTTAATCGAAGTTTGTTTCTGGTGTTCCTCGCCGATTTGGTTCTGCCGCCTTTTTTGAATCTGGTTCGCTTTTGTTCTCTGTCTCGCATACCTCGCGAGGGGGCTAGGCAAGTGCCTTCACGAGGGTTTCTTCCTCCTGTGTTGGTCCTTCTCTCCACCTTCGGTCTGCCTTCTCGCGAGGCACCCTCGTTCGGGCCCACAAACCAGCACATCCCTCTTAATCCGTGCCCCTCAGGTACTGTGATGTGAAGCGCTGAGTCAAGGCTCGGGTGAACGATAAGTCTCCTGGCAAGCTCCCTAACAATTTTTTTTGCAGTTCCTAAGCAACCGCTAAGCCAAGACAAGCATGAAGAAACGAGTGCCTTATGAAGAAGAGGCTGCCCCGAATGCACCAGGCTAAGTTATTTCCGTACAAAATAAACGACACATCACAGGAATAACAAGCATAGTGTAATGATTAAGGAATCACAGTTCGATACACGCCCACCCGGGCCCACACTGGTTTCGTTTGATGCAGGAAAGGAAAGAGGGAACAAAGCGAAAGCAGCGTTGCAGCAACCGCGGGGGAAGGCCTCTAGAGACGTCCCGAGCTCAGCCGGATCTCTCCTCGCGCTTCACAGAGGCTCGACGGCGGGACGACCCGCTACCACCCTCGAAGCGAGCGCGGCGGCGTGGCGGCTGGTCATAGCTGGACGAGGCGCGGCCGGCGGGCTCGCCCTCGTTGCAGCCATCGCCAAGACCAAGCACTGATAACCCACAAGTATAGGGGATCGCAATTGCAACAGTTTCCAATAAGAAAGAGTGTCGAACCCAACGAGGAGCTAAAGGCAGAACAAATACTCCCTCAAGTTCTATCGACCACCGATACAACTCTACGCACGCTTGATGTTCGCTTTACCTAGAACAAGTATGAAACTAGAAGTACTTTGTAGGTGTTGTTGGATAGGTTTGCAAGAATATAAAGAGCAAGTAAATAAAAAGTAGGGGCAATTTAGATAAAGACACAACTAAGTTAGTTTTAGTAAAGTGGTTTTTGTAACGAGAAAGTTATTTGTCCCTAGGCAATCGATAACTAGACCGGTAATCATTCTTGCAATTTTATTTGAGGGAGAGGCATAAGCTAACATACTTTATCTACTTGGATCATGTGCACTTATGATTGGAACTCTAGCAAGCATCCGCAACTACTAAAGATCATTAAGGTAAAACCCAACCATAGCATTAAAGCATAAAGTCCTCTTTATCCCATACGCAACAACCCCCTTACTCGGGTTTGTGTTTCAGTCACTCACGCAACCCACTATAAGCAAATCATGAACGTATTGCAACACCCTACCGCAGGGATCCCTCATGCTTGCGCGACACAGAGAGCACCATAGGACAGCACCAATAATAAAACATGCAACTCAAACCAATCTTGATCTTCAAATAGCCCATAGGACAAAACGGATCTACTCAAACATGATAGGATAGCCATACATCATTGGGAAATAATATATAGCATTGAGCACCATGTTTAAGTAGAGATTACAGCGGGTAAGAGAGAGGTTACACCGCTACATAGAGGGGGGAAGAGTTGTTATTTGTCCCTAGGCAATCGATAACTAGACCGGTAATCATTATTGCAATTTTATTTGAGGGAGAGGCATAAGCTAACATACTTTCTCTACTTGGATCATGTGCACTTATGATTGGAACTCTAGCAAGCATCCGCAACTACTAAAGATCATTAAGGTAAAACCCAACCATAGCTCCCATACGCAACAACCCCCCTTACTCGGGTTTGTGTTTCAGTCACTCACGCAACCCACTATAAGCGAATCATGAATGTATTGCAACACCCTACCGCAGGTATCCCTCACGCTTGCGCGACACGGAGAGCACCATAGGACAACACCAATAATAAAACATGCAACTCAAACCAATCTTGATCATCAAATAGCCCATAGGACACAACGGATCTACTCAAACATGATAGGATAGCCATACATCATTGGGAAATAATATATAGCGTTGAGCACCATCTTTAAGTAGAGATTACAGCGGGTAAGAGAGAGGTTACACCGCTGCATAGAGGGGGGAAGAGTTGGTGATGATGGTGATGAAGTTGTTGGTGAAGAGTGCGGTGATGATGATGGCCCCCGGTGGCACTCCGGTGCCACCGGAAGCAAGGGGGAGAGAGCCCCCCTTCTTCTTCCTTGACCTTCCCCCTGGATGGGAGAAGGGTTTCCCCTCTGGTCCATGGCCTCCATGGCATGGGAGGGGCGAGAGCCCCTCCGAGATTGGATCTGTCTCTCTGTCTCTCTCTGTTTCTGTGTTCTCAGATTCTTCCCTTTCACCGTTTCTTATATTCCTGGAGATCTGTAACTCCGATTGGGCTGAAATTTTAACAGGATCTCTATCCAGATATTAGCTTTCTTGCGCCAAAAGAAGGGAACCAACCGCCTTAGGGGTGGCCCACATGGGTCAGGGGCGCGCCCCCTGCCTCATGGCCACCTCGGGCACCGTCTCGCGTGGATTTTCCTTCCCAAAAATCATATATATTCCAAAAAAATCTCCGTCAGTTTTTATCCTGTTTGGACTCCGTTTGATATGGATATTCTGCGAAACAAAAAACATGCAACAAACAGGAACTTGCACTAGGCACTGGATTAATATGTTAGTCCCAAAAATAGTATAAAAAGTTGCCAAAAGTATATGAAAGTTGTATAATATTGGCATGGAACCATCAAAAATTATAGATACGACGGAGACGTATCAGCATCCCCAAGCTTAATTCCTACTCGTCCTCAAGTAGGTAAATGATAAAAAGATAATTTTTGATGTGGAATGCTACCTAGCATAATCTTGATCACATATCTAAGCATGGCATGAATATTAAGACACGAGTGATTCAAAGCAATAGTCTATCATTTGACATAAAAAAATAATACTTCAAGCCCACTAATAAAGCAATCATGTCTTTTCAAAATAACAAGGCCAAAGAAAATTATCCCTACAAAATCATATAGTCTGGCTATGCTCCATCTTCACCACACAAAATATTCACATCATGCACAACCCGATGACAAGCCGAGCAATTGGATCATACTTTTTAACGCGCTTCAGCATTTTCAACCCTTGCGCAATACATGAGCGTGAGCCATGGACATAGCACTATAGGTGGAACAGAATGGTGGTTGCGGAGAAGACAAAAAGGAGAAGATAGTCTCACATCAACTAGGCGTATCAACGGGCTATGGAGATGCCCATCAATAGATATCAATGTGAGGAGTAGGGATTGCCATGCAACGGATGCACTAGAGCTATAAGTATATGAAAGCTCGAACTGAAACTAAGTGGGTGTGCATCCAACTTGCTTACTCATGAAGACCTAGGGAATTTGAGGAAGCCCATCATTGGAATATACAAGCCAAGTTCTATAATGAAAAATTCCAACTAGTATATGAAAGTGATTACTCAAGAGACTCTCTATATGAAGAACATGGTGCTACTTTGAAGCACAAGTGTGGTAAAAGTATAGTAACATTGCCCCTTTTATTTTATTTTTATTTTATTTTATTTGGCCTTTTTTGGCCTTTCTCTTTTTTTGGGACAATGCTCTATTAATGATGATCATCACACTTTTATTTACTTACAACTCAATATTACAACTCGATACTAGAACAAAGATATGACTCTATATGAATGCCTCCGGCGGTGTACCGGGATGTGCAATGATCTAGCGTAGAAATGACATCAAAAAAACGGACAAGCCATGAAAACATCATGCTAGCTATCTTACGATCATGCAAAGCAATATGACAATGAATGCTCAAGTCATGTATATGATGATGATGGAAGTTGCATGGCAATATATCTTGGAATGGCTATGGAAATGCCATAATAGGTAGGTATGGTGGCTGGTTTGAGGAAGGTATATGGTGGGTTTATGGTACCGGCGAAAGTTGCACAATACTAGAGAGGCTAGCAATGGTGGAAGGGTGAGAGTGCGTATAATCCATGGACTCAACATTAGTCATAATGAACTCACATACTTATTGCAAAAGTTTATTAGCCCTCGAAGCAAAGTACTACTACGCATGCCCCTAGGGGGATAGATTGGTAGGAAAAGACCATCGCTCGTGCCCGACCGCCACTCATAAGGAAGACAATCAATAAATACCTCATGCTTCGACTTCGTTACATAACAATTCACCATACGTGCATGCTACGGGAATCACAAACCTCAACACAAGTATTTATACAATACACAACTACCCACTAGCATGACTCTAATATCACCATCTTTATATCGCAAAACTATTGCAAGGAATCAAACATATCATATTCAGTGATCTACAAGTTTTATGTAGGATTTTATGACTAACCATGTGAATGACCAATTCCTGTCATCTCTCTAAATAGATATAAGTGAAGCAAGAGAGTTTAATTCTTTCTACAAAATATATGCCCACGCTCTAACAACTACAAGTGAAGCAAAAGAGCATTCTACAAATGGCGGTTGTCTATGTAAAGAGAAACAGGCAATCCAAACTTCAAATGATATAAGTGAAGCACATGAAGCATTCTATAAACCCATACTCAAAAGATATAAGTGAAGTGCATATAGAATTCTATAAATCAACCAAGGACTATTTTCGATAAGTAAGAGTGTCGAACCCAACGAGGAGCTAAAGGCAGAACAAATATTCCCTCAAGTTCTATCGACCACCGATACAACTCTACGCACGCTTGATGTTTGCTTTACCTAGAACAAGTATGAAACTAGAAGTACTTTGTAGGTGTTGTTGGATAGGTTTGCAAGAATATAAAGAGAAAGTAAATAAGAAGTAGGGGCTGTTTAGATAAAGACACAACTAAGTTAGTTTTAGTAAAGTGGTTTTTGTTACGAGAAAGTTATTTGTCCCTAGGCAATCGATAACTAGACCGGTAATCATTATTGCAATTTTATTTGAGGGAGAGGCATAAGCTAACATACTTTCTCTACTTGGATCATATGCACTTATGATTGGAACTCTAGCAAGCATCCGCAAATACTAAAGATCATTAAGGTAAAACCCAACCATAGCATTAAAGCATAAAGTCCTCTTTATCCCATATGCAACAACCCCCTTACTCGGGTTTGTGTTTCAGTCACTCACACAACCCACTATAAGCGAATCATGAACGTATTGCAACACCCTACCGCAGGGATCCTTCACGCTTGCGTGACACGGAGAGCACCATAGGACACCACCAATAATAAAACATGCAACTCAAACCAATCTTGATCATCAAATAGCCCATAGGACAAAACGGATCTACTCAAACATCATAGGATAGCCATACATCATTGGGAAATAATATATAGCGTTGAGCACCATCTTTAAGTAGAGATTACAGCGGGTAAGAGAGAGGTTACACCGCTACATAGAGGGGGGGAAGAGTTGGTGATGATGGCGGTGAAGTTGTTCGCGAAGATTGCGGTGATGATGATGGCCCCCGGTGGCACTCCGGTGCCACCGGAAGCAAGGGGGGAGAGCCCCCCTTCTTCTTCTTCTTCTTCTTCTTCTTTCTTGACCTTCCCCCTAGATGGGAGAAGGGTTTCCCCTATGGTCCATGGCCTCCATGGAACGGGAGGGGTGAGAGCCCCTCCGAGATTGGATATGTCTCTCTGTCTCTCTCTGTTTCTGTGTTCTCAAATTCTTCCCTTTCACTGTTTCTTATATTCCCGAAGATCTGTAACTCCGAATGGGCTGAAATTTTAACACAATCTATATCTGGATATTAGCTTTCTTGCGGCAAAAGAAGGGCACCAACCGCCTTACGGGTGGCCCACGAGGGTCAGGGGCGTGCCCCCTGCCTCGTGGCCACCTCGAGCACCGTCTCGCGTGGATTTTTCTTCCCAAAAATCATATATATTCCAAAAAAATCCCCGTCAGTTTTTATCTCGTTTGGACTCCGTTTGATATGGATATTCTGCGAAACAAAAAACATTCAACAAACAGGAACTGGCACTAGGCACTGGATCAATATGTTAGTCCCAAAAATAGTATAAAAAGTTGCCAAAAGTATATGAAAGTTGTAGAATATTGGCATGGAACAATCAAAAATTATAGATACGACGGAGATGTATCAAGCATCTCCTCGCCGTCGTTCGTCTCGGGGCAGCACCCAGCGCGGCGGCCATCTTCCCCAAGCACCCTCACATAGAGGGTCGCATCACCGTCATACTTAAAGTGGAGGGTGCAACGCTTGCCCAGGCCGCGCACGCGGGCGAACGCCTGCTAGCCACGGGCCAGAGCTATGTTGCCCGCGGCGGAGACTTCGACTGCGACCCAGGAAGCCCCGCTGCAGTAACCGTCCGACTGCAGCCAGAGCCCGCCCGGACCAGGGGCCCGCAGCTCGTCGGCAAAGAAGTGCGGAAGCTGGAGCCAGTTGCCAGCCAGATCCACCGACCAGACAACAAACTCCGGCAGCACCTTTGCCGAGTGGAAGCGTGGCCAGGGAGGCGATGCAACCACGGCACGTCTCCCCTCATAGACGGGGCTGCCGTGGCCAGATCGACCCCCACCACGCGCAGCGGCACCACCCCGGGAGCAGGGAGCATGGCGGGAGTCGAGGAGAGCTTGCGGGGATGGCCGCGTCCCTGTTTAGGAGCCGGGCCCCTCGCGAGGGGCCTTTCCTTTCTCCGCGGTGGTGAACCTCTTTGATGGCGCCATTGGAGTCGGAGGCGGAGCAGACGAAATGGGAAGAGATGGGCGATGGGGGCTCTTCTGCCTCCCCATTTATAGTAGAGGAAGGCCAACCAGCACCCCCACGATCATAGGTAAATGATGGTTTTATTTGCATGTCGCACGGACTTGTCAAGTCGGGCAGTTGCCGAGGCAGCATGGGGAAGCGGACACGCCCACAACCAATCAACTACCACGCGTCAACTAAGGCCGCATGCTTTTGGGGCCCGTGGCGCTATGCGCTTGACCCTTTGGCTTCACCTCAAAGCCAAGCCCGAGCGCGCCTTGGACCCGGGGGCTACTGTCGGCATTCTAGGAACGGGGGTCCCCAGACTTGCCTGCCTGCAGCCCACGGTGTGGCTAGGCTGGCGGGTTCGTACGGCCCATCTTCATCGACAAGGCATTCAAGACCCTCGCGAGGGGCCAAGCCTCGCGGGGCGGACGACGCAAGATGTCCTCAAGAGCGGCCTCGCCAGGAAGGCTCACGAGGGGCGAAGAGATCAAGGCAAGGCAAATCTCGCGAGGCCCCTCATGATGTGAGCCATGACGGTCAAGGCCAGGCGGGCGCCAGCGCGTGCAGCGTCCTTGTTTCCTCTTTGGTGCTAAGGGGGCAAGCGCAGGCGCGGAGTACCAAGGCATCAAGCAAAGGTTTCCATATTGGTGCAACGAGACCAGGACCAGAAGGACGGCAAGACGGAGGTCACCATGGAGCCCAAGACGACGTCATCACCAGAGCCTTTTGCAGGCGAAGACCACCTTTTGTCAGGATAGCTTGTACTAGCTGTCCCCTTTCGAATTGGCGATTGTTGGCTCCCTTCCCGCTCAATATTTGGGGAGAGGACCAAGGCCTATATAAGTAGAACTAGCCACCACCACGAGGGGCATCGGATCAACACCATCACAAGTTGGCAGCTGATTTCGATCCACACACACACAAACTCACAAGCACAAGAACACCTCGAACTCAGGAGGCTGTTCTTCCTCTTGTACTGTTCATCATTAGCCCAAGAGGCAATCCACCACCACCACACTGGAGTAGGGTATTACACCACAACGGTGGCCCGAACCAGTATAAATCTTGTGTCTTTCTGTGTTGAGAGTTCGTCGTGTTCGTCTGCGAGATCTTAGAGAGCTAGGGTGTGGATCGATAGGGAGGAAACCTTCGTGTGCACCCCAGTGTTCGAAGCTCAAGGGTCTGCCTGAACCCTAGATCCGACAGCTTCGCCTAAGTACTTCAACGATATGATCGAGGTGAATTATGGTGGAGGGGGGCACCGCACACGGCTAAGAGATCAATGTCTGTTGTGTGTTCTAGGGTGCCCCCTGCCCCCGTATATAAAGGAGCAAGGGGGAGGCCAGCCGGCGTTGGGGCGCGCCAAGCAGGGGGAGGAGTCCTCCTCCTAGTAGGACTAGGACTCCCCCTTTATCCGGTGACCCCCGGAACTCATCCGATGTCCGAATATAGTCATCCAATATATTAATGTTTGTGTCTCGACCATTTCGAGACTCCACGTCATGTCCGTGATCATATCCGGGACTCTGAACTATATTCGGTACATCAAAACACATAAACTCATAATACCGATCGTCACCGAACGTTAAGCGTGCGGACCCTACGGGTTCGAGAACTATGTAGACATGACCGAGACACGTTTCCGGTCAATAACCAATAGTGAAACCTGGATGTTCATATTGGCTCCTACATATTCTACGAAGATCTTTATCAGTCAAACCGCATAACAACATATGTTGTTCCCTTTGTCATCGGTATGTTACTTGCCCGAGATTCGATCGTCGGTATCTCAATACCTAGTTCAATCTCATTACCGGCAAGTCTCTTTACTCGTTCCGTAATGCAACATCCTGTAACTAACTCATTTGTCACATTGCTTGCAAGGCTTATAGTGATGTGCATTACCGAGAGGTCCCAGAGATACCTCTCCGATACACGGAGTGACAAATCCTAATCTCGATCTATGCCAACTCAACAAACACCATTGGAGACGCTTGTAGAGCATCTTTATAGTCACCCAGTTATGTTGTGACGTTTGATAGCACACTAAGTGTTCCTCCGGTATTCGGGAGTTGCATAATCTCATAGTCAAAGGAACATGTATAAGTATGAAGAAAGCAATAGCAACAAACTAAATGATCATCATGCTAAGCTAACGGATGGGTCAAGTCAATCACATCATTCTCTAATGATGTGATCATGTTAATCAAATGACAACTCTTTGTCCATGGCTAGGAAACTTAACCATCTTTGATTAATGAGCTAGTCAAGTAGAGGCATACTAGTGACACTCAGTTTGTCTATGTATTCACACATGTACTAAGTTTCTGGTTAATACAATTCTAGCATGAATAATAAACATTTATCATGATATAAGGAAATATAAATAACAACTTTATTATTGCCTCTAGGGCATATTTCCTTCACCTTGCAGCTCTTTTCCACATGAATGATTCATTCATCCCCAGTTGTTCATGTGTTTCACATAATAATTTGAAGTGCTATTCGATCTTCCAAAATCCTCGGTAGCCTGTTGCTCCTGATCTTCCTTACCTGCTTGCAATATGGTTAATTCCATATGTCTAGCAATATTCATTAAAATCCTTTGGGGTTGTCAATCTGATCCTATTAATTCAACATGTGTGTGAATGCAAGCAATCATCAGTTGATCCTTATAAATTATCTTTCTGGATCAAACGTCATTTTGAACATGAGCTGGTTCTTGACCAATCAATTTGCTCTCGATTGTGCCCCTAAGTCTATTCAACTTATCCATCCTTGATCAGAGCGTCTGCTTGCAATCCTTCATTTTGGAAATCATAATTCCTTTGTTATCTAAGCATCGAATTATTTAGATGTTCTATAATCCGATGCCTTTGCATTCTTTCTTCTTCTGTCTGAGTATCGTTACTCGCATTAGATCATCTATGGTCCACTATCCCCTTTGGTGAATTATTATCCGACCGTTCCTGCATATTCTCAGAACCTTGAGTTCTTCCCCTGTACGTAATGGATTTGGTAAATTGTATCCCTTGGTCTTGTCAACCATGCTCTGCTTCCGAGCTTGAGTTAATTACTCCTAAAGTTTGTGGTATATGTTCCTACCCCGATGGGTTGAACCTATGTCTGCCATAATCTATGTGAACCCAAAGATTATGCGGGTTATATCTACTGGTGTTTCGTCGGATAAATTTTCAACTCTACAACTTCTTCGAAAGCGAGAAGTGAATGAAAGGGTATGCATTGGAGAAGTGGGAGTCGACCTTGAACTTTGTGTTCATGCCCGTGGACACGATGTAGATCTTACCATGGAATCGTCTCATAAAAATGATTACCCCTTGTTATAAGTTCACCTTATATCTGGATTTGGTCAGTTGCAATCGTGGTTCTGACCATATTTTCTCCTTGATTCTATTTCTCAGACAAGTTAAAGCACTTGTCTTCTGCAGATCATTACATCCCTGCAACCTCTATTGTGATCTTCCTTCGAGTATTACCCTCCGGTATCTCGAGAATATCAAAGAACTGTGTTGCTTCCTATGAGTCTTCATCTAGTATTGCTTCTCACCGAGTTCAGATTTCCCACGGGTTAAGAGTTATTAGTCACTCGAGAACACCGATAAATGAATCGATTCTGCACTCCGATTCAATAACTCTAAGTATTTTTCGTTGCTTATGAGTTTAATAATCCTTCAAGTTATTCCTAGCCTGTTTGGCTATATCATTATCATGCTAAATTTTAATTGTGCTACATGGTCCTTCTTCCCGGAGCACAATGTTCTACGATGAGTGCTACTTCTTGAGCTTGCGTTAGTTTTTCCCTTGAAGAGGAAAGGGTGATGTGGCAAAGTAGAGATAAGTAAAGTAGAGATAGGTATTTCCCTCAGTTTGAGAACCAAGGTATCAATCCAGTAGGAGAAAACATACAAATCACCTAATACCTGCACAAACAATCAAACAAATTACCCCCAACATGATAAAGGGGTTGTCAATCCCTTCATGGTTACTTGCAAAAGTGAGATCTAATAGAGATAGATAAAACTAAACAAAGGTAAAGTAAATATTTTTGGTATTTTTGGTTTATAGATCGGAAAGTAAAAGATTGCAAAAATAGTAAAATGGAAACTTGTATGATGGAAAATAGACCGAGGGGCCATAGGTTTCATTAGAGGCTTCTCTCATGATAGCAAATAATATGGTGGGTGAACAAATTACTGTCAAGCAATTGATAGAAAAGCACAAAGTTATGACGATATCTAAGGCAATGATTATGAAAAATAGGCATCACATCGGTTTCAAGTAGACTAAAACGATTCTGCATCTACTACTATTACTCCACACATCGACCGGCTCCTGCCTGCATCTAGAGTATTAATTTCATGAAGAACAGAGTAACGCATTAATTAAGATGACATGATGTAGAGGACTTAACTCAAGCAATATGATGAAAACCCCATCTTTTATCCTCGATGGAAACAATACAATACGTGCCTTGCTGCCCCTACTGTCACTGGGAAAGGAAACCGCAAGATTGAACCGAAAGCTAAGCACTTCTCCCATTGCAAGTAAAACCAATCTAGTTGCCCAAACCAAACCAATAGTTTGAAGAGAATTACAAAGATGTCAAATCATGCATATAATAATTCATAGAAGATTCAAATAATTTTCATAGATAAGCTGATCATAAATCCACAATTCATCGGATCTCGACAAACACACCGCAAAAGAATATTACATCGGATAGATATCCAAGAACATCAAGGAGAACATGGTATTGAGAATCAAACAGAGAGAGAAGAAGCCATCTAGCTACTAGCTATGGACCCGTAGGTCTGAGGTAAACTACTCACGCTTCATCGGAAGGGCAATAGACTTGATGTAGAAGCCCTCTGTGATCGAATCACCCTCTGGCAGGGTGCCGAAAAAGGTCCCTAGATGGGATCTCATGGGTACAGAAGGTTGCGGCGGTGGAAAACTGTTTTCATGGATGCCTCTGGTCATTTGGGAATATATGTGAATATATAGGCGAAGGAATAAAGTCAGGGGAGTCATGGGGGCCCACAAGGGTGGGGGGTGTGCCCTCCCCCCTTGTGGCCGCCTCGTGGCTCTTCCGACTTGATCTCCAAATCTCTGGGGTGTCTTCTAGTCCAAAAAATCATCGCGAAGGTTTCATTTCATTTGGACACTATTAAATATTCCTTTTCTACAAAATTCAAAAACAAGGAAAAAACAGAAACTGGCTCTGGGCTCTAGGTTAATATGTTAGTCCCAAAAGTAATATAAAATAGCATATTAATGCATATAAAACATCCAAAACAAATAATATAATAAAATGGAAAAATCAAAAATTATAGATACGTTGGAGACGTGTCAAGCATCCCCAAGCTTAATTCATGCTCGTCCTCGAGTAGGTAAATGATAAAACAGAATTTTTGATGTGGAATGCTACCTAACATATTTATCCAAGTAATTTTTCTTTATTGTGGCATGAATGTTCAGATCCATGTGATTCAAAACAAAATTTTAATATTGACATAAAAACAATAGTACTTCAAGCATACTAACAAGGCAATTATGTCTTCTCAAAATAACATGGCCAAAGAAAGCTTATCCCTACAAAATCATATAGTCTGGCTATGCTCCATCTTCATCACACAAAATATTGAAATCATGCACAACCCCGTTGACAAGCCAAGCAAATGTTTCATACTTTTGATGTTCTCAAAGTTTTTCAACTTTCACGCAATACATGAGCGTGAGCCATGAACATAGCACTATAGGTGGAATAGAATATGGTGGTTGTAGAGAACAAAAAAAAAGAGGGAGATAGTCTCACATCAACTAGGCGTATCAACGGGCTATGGAGATGCCCATCAATAGATATCAATGTGAGTTAGTAGGGATTGCCATGCAATGGATGCACTAGACCCATAAGTTTATGAAAGCTCAAAAAGAAAACTAAGTGGGTGTGCATCCAACTTGCTTGCTCATGAATACTTAGGGCAATTTGAGGAAGCCCATCGTTGGAATATACAAGCCAAGTTCTATAATGAAAAATTCCCACTAGCATATGAAAGTGACAACATAGGAGACTCTCTATCATGAGGATCGTGGTGGTACTTTGAAGCACAAGTGTGGAAAAAGGATAGTAACAATGCCCCTTCTCTCTTTTTCTATCATTTTTTGTTTGGCTTCTTTGTCCACCTCTTTTTTAGGCTTCATTGGCCTCTCTCTTTTTTTCCTCACATGGGGCAACGCTCTAAGAATGAAGATCATCACACTTTTATTTACATACAACTCAAAATTTACAACTCGATAATAGAACAAAATATGACTCTATATGAATGCCTCCGGCGGTGTACCGGAATGTGCAATGACTCAAGAGCGACATGTATAAAAAATGATGAAAGGTGGCTTTGCCACAAATACGATGTCAACTACATGATCATGCAAAGCAATATGACAATGATGAAGCGTGTCATAATAAATGGAACGGTGGAAAGTTGCATGGCAATATATCTCGGAATGGTTATGGAAATGCCATAATAGGTTGGTATGGTGGCTGTTTTGACGAAGGTATATGGTGGGTGTATGGTACCGGCGAAAGTTGTGCGACACTAGAGAGGCTAGCAATGGTGGAAGGGTGAGAGTGTGTATAATCCATGGACTCAACATTAATCATAAAGAACTCAGATACTTATTGCAAAACTATATAGTCATCAAAACAAAGTACTACCCGCATTCTCCTAGGGGGATAAATTGGTAGGAAAAGACCATCGCTCATTCCCGATCGCCACTCATAAGGAAGACAATCAAAAAATACCTCATGCTCCGACTTCGTTACATAACGGTTCACCATACGTGCATGCTACAGGACTCACAAACCTTAACACAAGTATTTCTCAAATTCACAATTACTCACTAGCATGACTCTAATATCACCATCTCTATATCTCAAAACAATTATAAAGAATCAAACTTCTCATAGTATTCAATTCACTTTATATGAAAGTTTTTATTATATCCCTCTTGGATGCCTATCATATTAGGACTAAATTCATAAACAAAGCAAATTACCATGCTATTTTAAGACTCCCAAAATAATATAAGTGGAGCATGATAGTTCAACAATTTCTATAAAATAAAACCACTGTCGTACTCTAAAAAGATATAAGTGAAGCACTAGAGCAAAATTGCCTAGCTCAAAATATATAAGTGAAGCACATAGAGTATTCTAATAAATCATGATTCATGCATGTCACTCTCAAAACGTGTGTACAGCCAGGATGATTGTGGCAAACTAAAAAGCAAAGACTCAAATCATACAAGACACTCCAAGCAAAACACATATCATGTGGTGAATAAAAATATAGCCTCAAGTAAAGTTACCGATAGACGAAGACAAAAGAGGGGATGCCTTCTGGGGCATTCCCAAGCTTAGGCTCTTGGTTGTCCTTGAATATTACCTTGGGGTGCCTTGGTCATCCCCAAGCTTAGGATCTTGCCACTCCTTATTCCATAGTCCATCAAATCCTTACCCAAAACTTGAAAAATTCACAACACAAAACTCAACAGAAAATCTGATAAGCTCCGTTAGTATAAGAAAATAAATCACCACTTTTGGTACTGTTGTGAACTCATTCTTTATTTATATTGGTGTAATATATACTGTATTCCAACTTTTCCATGGTTCATACCCCCGATACTGCCCATAGGTTCATAAAAATAAGCAAACAACACAAAGAAAACATAATCTGTCAAAAACAGAATAGTCTGTAGTAATCTGTAACTCACGAATACTTATGTAACTCCAAAAAATTCTGAAAAATTATGACAACCTACGAATTTTTTTTATTAATCTTGTGCAAAAATAATCAATATTCTATCACGCTTCTGTTAGAAATAAGAATTGTTTTCCTGAGCGTAGAAGTTTCTGTTTTTGAGCAAGATCAAATCAACTATCACCGTAAGCCATCCTAAAGGTCTTACTTGGCACAAACACTAATTAAAACACAAAACCACATCTTACCGGAGGCTAGATGAATTATTTATTTAAAAACATAAAGGAAATATATTGTGTTGTCTCCCAACAAGCGCTTTTCTTTAAAGCCTTTTAGCTCGGCATTGAGATTTCAATGATGTTCACACGAAAGACAAGAATTGAAGCACAAAGAGAGCATCATAAAACACAGGACAAACACATCCAAGTCTAACATACTTCATATGCATAGGCATTATATAAGCAAACAAATTATGAAGACAAGCAAAAATTAGCATATGCAAGGAAGAAGAAAGAAACAATAGCAATCTCAACGTAACAAGAGGTAATTTAGTAACATGAAAATTTCTATAACCATATTTTCCTCTCTCATAATAATTACATGTAGGGTCATAATCAAATTCAACAACATAGCTATCGCATAAAATTTTCTCTTCATGATCCACATGCATGCAAAGTTGACACTCTTCCGAAATAGTGGGATTATCATAAAATAAAGTCATGACCTCTCCGAACCCACTTTTATCAAAAACTTCATAAGATTGAACATTATCCAAATATGTGGGATCTAAAGTTGACACTCCTCCAAACTCACTTTCAGTATTATTGAAAACTATATTATCAATCTCATATTAATCATGGAGCTTAAATAAAATTGCAAGATTATAAGAAGAATCACCCCAATCATGATCATTGCAACAAGTAGTGGACATAGCAAAACCAGCATCCCCAAGCTTAGGGTTTTGCATATCATTAACACAATTGACATTAATAGAATTAATCATAATATCATTGCAATCATGCTTTTCATTCAAGAAACTATCATGAATCACTTTATAATTTTCTTCTTTCAACACATCATCACAATTTTCAAATTCATGAATTTCAAGCAAAACCTCATAAAGATAATCTAGTGCACTCAACTCACTAGCATTTGGCTCATCATAATTGGATCTCTTAAAATGATTAGCAAGTGGATCAGGATCCATAAACTATTTGCTTCTAATTTTCAATAAACACACAATTATACCAAGAAAACGAGCAAACAAACCAAGTAAGACATAAAGGCAAATGAAAAGACGAACGAAAGAAGGGCAAATCTTTTTGAAAATCATTTTAGAATTGGGGGAGAGGAAAATGAGAGGAGAATGGTGAATAATGTAATGCAAGAGATGAGAGTTTATGATGGGTACTTGGTATGCCTTGACTTGGCGTAGATCTCCCGGGCAACGGCGCCAGAAATTCTTCCTGTTACTTCTTGAGCTTGCGTTGGTGTTTCCCTTGAAGAGGAAAGGGTGATGCAGAAGAGTAGTGATAACTATTTCCCTCAGTTTGAGAACCAAGGTATCAATCCAGTTGGAGATAGCACACAAATCACCTAATACCTGCACAAACAATGAAATGACTTGCACCCAACACGATAAATGGGTTGTCAATCCCTTCACGGTTACTTGCAAAAGTGAGATCTAATAGAGATAGATGAAACTAATCAAAAGGTAAAGTAAATATTTTTGGTATTTTTGGTTTATAGATCGGAAAGTAAAAGATTGCAAGAATAGTAAATCGGAAACTAATATTGTAGATCGGAAACTTGTATGATGGAAAATAGACCCAGGGGCCATAGGTTTCACTAGAGGCTTCTCTCATGATATCAAATAATATTGTGGGTGAACAAATTACTCTCGAGCAATTGATAGAAAAGAGCAAAGTTATGATGATATCTAAGGCAATGATTAGGAAATATAGGCATCATGTCCGTGTCAAGTAGACCGAAACGATTCTACATCTACTACTATTACTCCACACATCGATCGACTCTTGCCTGCATCTAGAGTATTAAGGTCATGAAGAATAGAGTAACGCATTAAGTAAGATGACATGATGTACAGGAATTAGCTCAAGCAATATGATGAAAACCCCATCTTTTTATCCTCGGTGGCAATAATACAATATGTGCCTTGTTGCCCCTACTGTCATTGGGAAAGGACACCGCAAGATTGAGCCCAATGCTAAGAACATCTTCCATTGCAAGAAAAACCAATCTAGTTGGCCAAACCAAACTGATAGTTCGAAGAGAATTACAAAGATATCAAATCATGCATATAAGTATTCAGAGAAGATTCAAATAATATTCATAGATAAGCTGATCATAAATCCACAATTCATTGGATCTCGACAAATACATCGCAAAAGAATATTACATCGGATAGATCTCTAAGAACATCGAGGAGAACATGGTATTGAGAATCAAAGAGAGAGAAGAAGCCATCTAGCTACGCAACTTTATTCTTGTAGACACGTGTTGGGCCTCCAAGCGCAGAGTTTTGTAGGACAGTAGCAATTTTCCCTCAGGTGGATGACCTAAGGTTTATCAAAATGTGAGAAGTGTAGGATGAACATGGTCTCTCTCAAACGACCCTGCAACCAAATACAAGAAATATCTTATGTCCCCAACACACCCAATACAATGGCAAATTGTATAGGTGCACTAGTTCGGCGAAGAGATGGTGATAAAAGTGTAATATTGATGGTAGAAATATATTTTTATAATCTGAATAAATAAAAACAGCAAGGTAGCAAATAGTAAATGGGCACAAAAACGGTATTGCAATGCTTGAAAATGAGGCCTAGGGTCCGTACTTTCGCTTGTGCAATCTCTCAACAATGCTAGTATAGTTGGATCATATAACTGTCCCTCAACGTGCAATGAAGAATCACTCCAAAGTTCCTATCTAGCGGAGAACATAAGACGGAATTGTTTGTTGGGTACGAAACCACCTCAAAGCTATTCTTTTCGATCAATCTATCCTAGAGTTCGTACTAAAATAACACGAAGCTATTCTTTTCGATCGATCTAACCAAGAGTTCGGACTAAAATAACACCAAAGCAAATTCAGATTCATAATATTCAATACAACACAAAGAACCTCAAAGAGTGCCCCAAGATTTCTACCGGAGAAACAAAGAAAATAATGTGCATCAACCCCTATGCATAGATTACCCAATGTCAGCTCGGGAATCTGCAAGTTGAGTGCCAAAACATATATCAAGTGAATCAATACGATACCCCATTGTCACCACGAGTATTCAATTGCAAGATATATATCAAGTGTTCTCAAATCCATAAAAGTATTCAATCTGATAACAACGAAATCTCAAAGGGAAAAACTCAATTCATCACAACAAGATAGAGAGGGGAAAACATCATATGATCCAACTATATTAACAAAGCCCGTGATACATCAAGATCGTGACATCTCAAGAACATGAGAGAGAGAGAGAGATTAAACACATAGCTACTGGTACATACCCTCAGCCCCGAGGGTGGACTATTCCCTCCTCATCGTGGTGGCCGCCGGGATGATGAAGATGGCCACCAGAGATGATTCCCCCCTCCGGCAGGGTGCCAGAACGGGGTCTAGATTGGTTTTTGGTGGCTACAGAGCCTTGCGGCAGTGGAACTTCTGATCTAGGTTAATCCTGAGGGTTTTTGGAATATTTTTGAATTTATAGGGTAAACATGGGGTGCGGGAGGCCACCGAGGTGGGCACAACCCACCTGGGCACGCCTGGTGGGTTGTGCCCCCCTCGGGGCACCCCCCAGGTGCTGCTCTGGCCCATTGGTGGTCTTATGGTCCATAAAAAATCCACAAAAATTTACGCAGTGTTTGGATTCCGTTTGATATTGATTTCCTGAGATGTAAAAAAAACAAGCAAAAAATAGCAACTGGCACTGGGCACTGGGTCAATAGGTTAGTCGTAAAAAGTGATATAAAGTTGCTATAAAATGATTGTAAAACATCCAAGAATGATAAAATGACATCATGAATACTTCATAAATTATAGATACGGTTGAGACGTATCAGCATCCCCAAGCTTAATTCCTACTCGTCCTCGAGTAGGTAAATGTTAAAAGAAATAATTTATGAAGTGCGAATGCTAGCAAAGTGCATAAGTTTGATCAATGATAATTTCAATCACTTTTCCTAGCATCATAACATCAATTCTTTCTTATGAAACTTCTCATGTTAAAGTAGCAACCAATTCACATGTTAAGGTTCAAACAATGAACTCTCTTGAAACTCAATAACCTATGTTCTCAGTCACCAAGCAATTGCAATTCAACTTATTCAACAGACTTTAAGTAAGAGCTCCACATACTCAACCATCATATAGTCTTCTATGATTTCTAACACTCACCGCATACACATGAGCAGAACGTTTCAACCGGACACATAGAAAGATAGGGGCTTATTGTTTTGCCTCCCAACATATTCAACTCAAGGGTGATGTCAACAATAATAACTCATGCTACCCATATCCAACTGGATATATGTGCCTATATCTTTCCTCACCACATGATGCTTGCCAAAAGAGAAAAATAAAAAGGAATAGAGAGAAGAACTTCGACTCTTTGCATAAAAGTAAATACATAAAAGTAAAAGATAGGCCCTTCGCAGAGGGAAGCAGAGGTTTCCATGCGCTGATTTGTTTGTATTCTCAACCCCTTAGTGGAAAAGAACGTCACGTTGTATTGACCCTTGTGATAGCAACCTTTATTATGCAGTCCGTCGCTTTTATTACTTTGCAATCACAAGTTTGTACAAATGCTCAATTTTCTCTTAGACTAAATGATTTAACACTTTTAGAAGCAATTTTTATTGCCTTATTGCACCGATGACAACTTACTGGAAGGATCTTGCTCAATCCTTAGGTAGGTATGGTGGACTCTTGAAGATAAGATTTGGGTTTAAGGGTTTTTGGATGCACAAGTAGTATCTCTAGTTGGTGCAGAATTTTTGGCTAGCAAAGATGGGGGGCAAGCACCACATGTTGAAGGATCTATGACAATATAACTTCTATGTGAATATGAACAAACATAAACCATTACATTGTCTTCCTTGTCCTGTGTCAACAAATTTGGTATATAATATTTTGATGGGGGCTCACAATCACAAAAGATTTCCATGATAGTGTATTTATATGATAAAGTTCACTTCCTTATACTAATTATTCGTGAATTGCTTGTATGACCAAAATTGTGATTTTCAAGCCTCAAAAGATTTCACTTTCTAAACCCAATGTGAAGATACCACTAGGCATGATATGATTTCAACTTCATGATATTTAATCTATTCAACAATTTACTCATAGGATATAAGTGAAGCACAAGAGCAATTCCAAAGAAAAGAGCTTTGTTGATGGGATGTGAATGCCGCTTACTTTGCCTCCCTGGCAACTATTTTAGGACTCTATTTTATTTAAAAACTTTCATATATAAGTATTTTATTGAAACGGCAAGTAAAACAAAAATAAAACGACATTCTAAGAATAGCACAATGTAACATATCAAAAGTCTAAATTTTCGAATGTTATAATAAATAAATAGTTTTGGTTGATTGTTTGATTTGTGGTGTGGTTGCTTGAGTGCAATTGAGTGAAATTTGATACTTTTGAAAGTTAAATGAGAGGGAATAAAAGGACTTTCCCAAACTTTCACTTTGCATTTTGATCTCCATGAATTCAAATTCTTTTCATCACAAAACCCTAGAGAGAAGATGACATGACTTCTTCCATTTAAATAAATGTAAGGGATTTTGAAAAGATTTGAATTTTTATTTGGAAATATTTTTTCAATTTAGAAACTTTAAGCAACTCAATGATTTTCATGAGAGAAGATAAAATGACTTCTTCAAATCATATGAAATATGAGTTGGGAGTTTAAAAGAATCAAATTGAAAGTCCCTTTTGAAATTATTTCTCATTTTGGAGTTATTTGGATTTTATTCAAATTATTTTTCTCCAAAAATAAAATATATGGAAATTAGGGTAAAATGATTCCCTACATTAGAAAATTGGAGAGAAATAAATTTGAATTTATTTTGGTACTTTTAAAATGATTTTTATGAGGTTTTATTGCAGCAGTAGCACTGTTTGCTTTTATTTTAAATTTTTGTCGATTCTATTTGACGCTAGAAAAATGTTCATGTCATAGAAAATCTTTTCCTAAAACTTTTGATATATAATATGCCTATATAAAAATTTATTTTATTTTCGTTATTCAGTTTTTCCTTTTCTGTTACTATTTAAAAAACTGCGTGTGCAGCCTATAACTATCCGTCGCCCACGGGCGCAACATAGTCAGCAGACACACCTGTAACTGTTTTTATTTATTTTCCGGTTATGCTTGGAAAAAACCTATTTTCGGAAATATTTCTTCTGCTTAAAAAAAAGTTCAAAAAATACTACAGCGCGCGTGCACCGGCCGGCCGAACCGCCTAAGGCCTTTAGGCCCATGCGAGGCGCCTCCTCTTTTTCCTTTCTTTTTGTCTATGTTTAGTCCCACATTGCCTAGCTTTTGACCCCTAAACCTATTTTCCACCTATAAATATAGACCCATAGAGCCTCCAAAAATCATACGATTCGGGTTAAATCAATATTTTGGTTTGACTAGATTCATTAAAGAAAAATATTTTTCTCCTCTCCGGCAGGAATTTTGGAAATCGTCTCCTCTCTCTGAAGTCGTCTTTTCTCTACCTTATAAAGGTATCTTTCTTCGTTTTTTCCTTTTATACTTCCGTAGTTTATTATTTCTAGACTAGTACGGTAGAATAATTAGATTATCAATTAGTCTATGTATTTATACATTAAACCTAGAATTCTTTTAGCCGTAGCTATTTTTTCCCATAAACAGCTTTGCCCTGATTTTTCAAATAGCCATAACTTTTACTTGTTCATCCAAATTAGATGAAACCAGCGCCTATAGTTTTGTCTTGTTTTCACATATCCAGTGAACCTGTCACATCAACTTTTTTGAAATTTTCAAATTTGTTTAGATTCATATTCAAACTTTTTTTGATCATAACTTGAGTTTCGTAACTCCGATTTAGTTGATTCTTTTTGCAAATCGAAGCTCTTGACCTAAACCTTTTGATAAGACCAAATCCACCCAATTTTGGTTCTGTTAGAAATTGTTTTCTGTTGCAAGAGTTAATTGCTTGTTTTCGAAGTTTTCTAAAGTCTTTTCTTCGATTCTTTTGCATGAGTGCTTATGTATGTAATTGCTTGCTCACGATAGATTGAACGGAGTGTGACAAGTAGAACTATCAGGAGTTATGAGTGTGAATCATCTTCATCAACAGTACAAGGCAAGTTCACACTTTGATCATGTTTTTCATACCCAGTTTTTATGCATTAGTTTCACCCTCAAACATTGCATGAGTAGGATGTGATAACATATGGGTCTTTGGGAAGTAGTTGATGAGGTAGGAACCTACTGTCTTAGATTCAAACCCCTGGGTGTTACTACGTTATGCTTATACTGCTATGCTATGCTCGTAGACGTGGATTGGTTTGTGAGGTTCATGAAAGATGTGAGAGTTATTTATATCTAAGGGTTAACGTAAGGTGGCTACTTTAATACACAGCTGGGTGGATTGGTGGGCACCCTCGAGCACCCAGTGCTTGCCCAAGGGGATCCCGGAGTACCCATGTGATCATCCTATGGAATGCCACCCAGGCTTAAAGGGATCATAAGATTATTCATACTAGAAACTTCCGTGTGCAGCCACAATACATTATGGGCTCTGGCATAGTTGAGTAAGTTGTGGGAAACCTTTCCATGATGGGCTAGCAGATGTAGGGGATTATAGGTGTACCGGCCTATCTATCGGTTAAGGGGGCCTCTTCGGAAAGACTGTGTCTTAGTCATCCATTTCTCAAATATCATGTAGTGCGAGAAATCCAACGGAGGAGATCGAGTCTTGTGGGGAAAAGTGCGCAAACATGTACAGAGTGTACAAACTAATCATGATTAGCTGTGTCCCCGGTTATGGACATCTTGAGTATCTGGTACTTGAATTATTGATTTGATCTCATCACTATACTTAATGAATTTTTTGGGTTATTAATATTTTGGGTTTGAGTTGGAGGAACCTTCTCAATAATGGCATAAATTTGGTAGTTAAATAAAATATATTCCTTTGTTGCAGGGAAAAATTAGCTTTTTGCAAAATTAAACTCTGAGCCTCCCCCAGCCAAATATGCATATAGAGATAGCCATTCTCATTTTTATCCTATGGTGTGAACTTGCCAGTACATTCAATGTACTAACCTACATGGCTGCAACGTCTTATGTTGCAGGAATCTTACAACGAGTAAGTGATATGTTAGGGTTACGTTGTCTACACTCAACTTTGCCGTTGGTGTTCATGGGAATCCACAACCTTGTTGTTACTTCCGCTATTTGTATTGGGGTAATAGTCTTTACATTACTTTATACATGTGATTTACCTATGTTATAAATCCTCGAGTACTATGTGTGTCAGCATACCGATCCAGGGATGACTCTTAAGCACAGAGACTTGATCCATTCGGGTCGGGTCGCTACAAGATGGTATCAGAGCACATGTTGACTGTAGGAGGTGACCCCTAGAGACTGGCAAGCCCATAGAAAAGATTTTCTCTAAAACTTTATTTTCAAAAGGATCTTTTACCTCTCTTCTGAGCTCATTCAAATATTCCCTTTTAGTTAGACTATACCACCCTTGCCCCTTTTTACCACACGAAGATTCGACTAATGATACCACTCCAATAAGTACAAGATATCATACAACTAAGACCACTTCGGAATGAAGAGGATTTTACCGTGCATTATAATAATGGAAGCTACAATGGTTGAAGACTCCGAAGACTAGGAGAATTTCAAGGCTCTGAAGAATTTCCAAATTGGCATGACCTAGGAAGGCTACCCATATGGAACTTGTTAGACTATTGAAGTTGTCAATACCTGAGATCAAGGTGTGTCGGAGAAAGACTAGAACATGGAGCGTTAAAACTCAAAGTTTTTGTCAAGAAAACCCTAAGGCAAGAGATATCAACTATGGAATGATAGCTCATGGCAATGACATGGGCATAAACACGGCTATCCATGATGTTATCGCCGGCTTATGATATTGTCACCGGGCTGAGTTAAGCATGCATTTCATGGGAAGGATTGGATGACAAAAGGGCTAATGGAGCACCTATCAGCAAAAGATGAAGTTTTAGCTGGTGTATCGCCAGAATCTGGAGTATTACATCAAGAATTTTAAGATGGACCTGCAGGAAGCCATATTTGACAAGGAAGCATTTCGTGAAGAACTCAGGACCCAGAAGTTGAAAGTAGCCAAGCTGGAGGAGCAAAACCTCGAGATACCGGAGATTCGATAGGAACTGAAGGACAGTAGGACCATGGTTCATGCCAAGGATGTTTAAACCCAGAAGTTTGGAACGTAACTCCTGAAATATTAAAGGACGTCACGAGAGACTTCGCGTCAACAGAGATGATCTCGCGAAAGAACTTGAGAAGGACAAGCATGATCAGAAGAAGCCATCGGAGACATGAACAAGACTTGGCAACTTTGAAGATTTATTGACCTTTAGAAGACCAAACCCTTGTTGTATACTTACGATAGATGCGATGTTTGTGAGTTGTCATTTGTTTGATGTTTTTCCGACAGCCACAAAATAAAATTTGTCTCTTCAAAACTATTGTTTGTATTGTGTGTATCCCTCTCTATCTCTCTTATCTCGCCCCAAAACCCTTGGAACCAATAGAGGATGAATGGATATGAACTCACATTTCCGGGAACGATGACTCAATTGGAGACGGACCGATGGATTCAGAACATGGAAGATCACATGAAGAATAACCCTATAGCCGGAAAGGATATGACCCAGCATGCTCTTCAGTGCTTTGAAAGAGGTGTTGCTACTTGGTGGAGGATGTACCAAACCATCAATGGATGGCAAGGAGTAACCACTTGGGAAGAATTTAAGTTGACTCTGCTAAATTCTCGGCCTGTGTCCCAGAAGTTGAAGCCTTGTGGAAATGATATGAAGAAACCTTGTGCATGCAAGCTCTGTGGAGAAATAGGACATAACCATAAAGAACACAAGGATGAATGCCCTCATTGTGAAGAAAGTCACTCAGCTGAAGAATTCCCAACTAGGCAGGTTACTTGTTTCTTGTGTGAAGGGACTACCCACTATCCTGCTCGGTGTCACATTTACCCCGTGGTTCAAAGAACCATCCAGCAGAAGAAAGAAGCAATGAAAGGAGCCCTCATGGAAATTTTAGAAGAACCAGTGATGAAGGAAGAGGTGGAGGACACACCCAAAGAAGACCCAATTAAACCCTACACCAAGTCATGCTATTCATGTGGAGAAGAAGGACACATCTCCCAGAATTGTCTGAATGGGGATCTAGTAGAATTCCCGACAGAGGAAGTAGAGTATGACCCACGGGAAATAGAAACCCTGATTGGAATGGAAAAGTCCAGGAAGAGAAATAGATTGGATTCCAGGAAGGACCTGAGTCATATCACCTGTTTCAGGTGCAAGGAGTCAGGGCACTACTTCAGCGGTTGCCCAAAGAGGAAGCCGAGGACCCAAGGAGGCTTTGGAATCACAAGGAAACCTCGAGACTTGTCAGAAGTAATATGTTCCCGTTGTAATGGAGTAGGGAACTTTGCCAGAGATTGTCCCAATGAGTATATCCATGTTAAATAGTGGAGTCTGTGAGAAATATAGTGTTAGTGGAAACATTTCTTTTATATTGAGGGGTTGAGTTGATGCATGTAATGGAAATGCAGGAGGTTGTAATAATTTGAGAATCAATAAAGTTAGCATCGTTGGAACTGATTTGGATTTTATGAGTTGTTACTCTATGAAGAAAGATTTTGACCATTTTCGAGGATATGAGAAATATGGTCTATGGATGAATTTGTGCAATTTCAAGGGTGGTAGAACCCTGTGAGGACACTTGACCCCTGGTAAAGATAATGATATTCCACGAAGTGGACTTCGGACAAAATAAGTACGAGTTTTATCTCGATAAGTGGGATACCCCAAGAGTATGAAGGGATGAAGTACTATTGGATATAAAGGATGTATAATGTTGGTAATATGGAGCAATTGTAACCCCACGATGAGCTGAGTAATCACGTCTTAATTTGGTACAAATAGAAGGAAAGCAGATAGTACAATTGGATGGATTTAAGAATGCTAGGAAGCTGGATGTTGGGGTAATGACTAGTTGCCCCGATGATGATCTCAAGGTTTACAAGTGATGAGATGGGCCCTAACCCACAGGCCCCAGGACCTGCCAAGAAGCAAGCACACTCTCGCTGAAGGAAAAACCCTGGAATAAGTTACGAATTTATCAACAGACGATCTCATAGGAGTAACGCAAAACCTGAGAGTTGTGAAGGAACGATAGATGTTTGTTTGGCTTGCAGAATCCATGGATTTATCCGAACTTAGTTCGTTGAGAAGAGAAATTCTCCAATGCTTGTGAGGATGACCGAGTGTTAGAATGTGAGATTCGCTAAATCGTATACAAGGTAATGATTTGGGTGCGGGATGGATTGATCACCATACCGACTTACTCTTATTATTCGCCTTGCTATACGGGACGGTAAATCTGAGTGACTTACCCATAGTAGAGTGACGACGATGAAAACCTTGTTTAAACCTTAGAATGGTATGAAAATTTTCCCTTGTACAAGGCAGCTGTTACCAACCGTAGGTCATATGGTGAGGTTCAACCCAAACCCATTTCCTACATGAGAAACCATAAATGGTTGACCACCATGAGATATCGATAGTTGTTTAGTATTAGCGCCAGACCCATCAGCTAAGAAGACCCAGTCACAGAAGAACCTTACCAAGATGAAAGGACACAAGAGTTGAGGAAAAAGGTACGCCACTACCGGAAGGTCCCAGAGAAGGAATTATCCTGAAGATCTGAGAAGACCGACACTACCAATAATAAGGATGGAGTATATGAGTTTTGTTGGAACCGTAACCATGCTTCTTTTTACCCTTAACCCTTGTATTTATCAACAAGCTACTTTTATTAATCACTCAATTTTCCTTCCATTCTTGCAGGAGATTTCCCGTTCTTCTTCCGACGACTCATTACAAACTCAACTGCCGGCTTTCAAGACCGCCCCCGGGTAAAGATAATTGTCTTTCTTCTGTACCTTTATATCTTTATCATTATACTGACTTGCCCAAAATTCAATTTAGCGGTCAAGCGAAGCCCAAAAAATAAAAGGTGACAAAACCGGTTGAAGATCCAAAATCCACTGAACCGGATGAGGCAACACTTGTACCAGAACACTTTGAAGCACCGGAAGATCCTGCTATCAACACTCGACCAGATTTACCTAAGCCGTCTGTCGTCGAAACCATTCTTGACCCATTAACTGTTGATCCGTCAAGCTCGGCTAACCCGCCAGAGACTCATGGCGATGATGCTTTAATCACTGGCACCAGATTCGTTGAACTGTACTGGCGAGACACTCTGCCAAACAGGAAGTCATGGAAAGACGAAAAGTGAGGTTCGATGTCTCCCACTATTCTCAATTGAGTAATAGTGAAGTGCTATCTGGTTATCTCAATCAAGTGCACTCCAGCCGTGATTTAGAAGTTGAGATGGTTAAACACATGCACCAAAAGTATGAGGTACGCTCTCCGGCTTATATAAGTTATATATCCTATCAGCCCCCAAGTCTTCTGATTATAAAAAACTTAAATGATATGTAGACTTGAGATGTTTATAAGCTTCTGTTCTAGACTTCCTCCAAGTCCGGTTAAAAAACTTTAAACCGGATTCTGATGATAACATAGTTTTGCATCTGTAGCCTCCAAGGGCCGGTTTAATCCGTAGGAATGAGTCGGTCCTATTAGTCATTATGTAAGAGACCAAAACTTAATTTCATATCCCTCATGAGTCGCCTGGGTCTGTCAATAGCACATCGGCTCATCCTTGATAAGAAAACAAGCAATATGCATTAGCCCCCAAGTGCCAAGTGTTATTGCCTGCAAAACACTTGGGACTTTTTTTTGGAAAGAACCAGTTGTTTTGAAATTTTTTGCTGATAGACATTAGCCCCAAAGTGCCAAGTGTTGTTGCTTGCAAAGCACTTGGGACTTGTTTTTTTAACTTGCCATGAAACTTTAACGAACTTATACTGTATGCAGGCTGCGACCACTGAACTGGAAGCTCAATTGTCTGAGGCCAAGACCAGGCTGGCAGCTCAGGACACTGAAACAAATAAGGCCGAATCCAAATTCTAGTTGAGTGTGTCTGAAGCAGAGAAATTGAAAAACAGCTTTACTGTGGAGAAAGAGGCTTGGGCAAATGAGAAGACTACTGTAACATCCCAAAATTCTATATTTTGGAATGTTATATTAAATAAATAAATAAATAAATAAATAGGGTTGTTTGTTTGATTGTAGTGTGATGGATTGTGTCAAATTATTTTATTTTCACAAGAATTAAAACATTTTGAGTTTTTGTTTAAAACTTTTCTAATCATGTTATAAAAGTTGGGTAACATTTTGTCCAATAAAGAAAACTATGGTTGGGGAAGTTTTTTCAAGAAAATCAAAGGGTTTTAATTTTTGTTTGACTCTTTTTTGAAATATTGGAAACCACAATTACAATTTTGGAGTGAGAATAAGATGACTTTCTCAAATGTGGTGGATGAATATTTCATATGGAGTTTGTTTGGATTTTGGAGTTCCAATTGAAATATGATATTATTTAGAGTTTTAATGTCATTTAAATATTACCAAATTAATCAAATAAAATTTAATGAGAGGAGATAATGTGACTTCTCCAAAAATATATTTGGAAATATTTAATACGGTACAATTGTCATTTTGTTAATTTACAATTGTCCTTATGTCCATAAAAAATGTATTCTAGCTTGTGCACACAAATAATATTTTGTAGGCACCAAATTATAATTACATGTATGTGAACATTTTTTTGTCTATTAATTTTTTTCTGCGCGAAAAATGTATTAGCAAAAAGAAAACCTACAGCCATGGCCCAATTTGGCCCAACTGACCGAGCAGCCCACTAGCAAAGCGTTCATCTTCCTCCTCGTGCACATTTGTATGTTCACGTACACAGAGACATCCATGGCTTAGGCTGCACCCCAACACTTCCTCTCCCTTTTCCCGCAACCACTGACCTCCTGAACCGGTTCCCCATGCTCTCTCGACTCCTTCCCTCCAATAGTGCGCTTTAAGGCACCCCCTAATGGCCATTAGAGCTCGAGGAAACTGCTGCTTTTACTGCCGTCAATAACAACTATGGAACTGCTCATTTCTAACCTCCCCTGCTCCTATAAAAGGTACCCAGAAGAGAGCCTCGAAGCCACTCACTAGCCCATCCGAAAACCCCTCTCTGAACCTCCTCCTTTGCGAGCAATTGCTCGTCGGGGTTCGGCAACTCCGGCGGCCGCTCCACGCCGCCACGGGACAAGTCCGAGCCTGTGATCTTATCCAAAGGACTCCCCTTGTCGACCTCTTCGCCGTTCTGCTACTACTTGACGTTGGGGGCCTTCTTCCTCAACTCCAGCGACCTTTTTCCCCAACTTCGGTGACTAACTCTGATGAGCACTGTGTAAATCCCGTAATTGTTTTTCAGAAAAAATACTTAAACTTCGGAAATTCATATCTCCTAGACCGTAAGTCCGAATTCGGCAAATTTTATATCGACGGATTCGTTGAAACACGAAGTTTATCATGAGAGAAAAATATTTCACTTTTGGTAAATTAAATTTGACACAGATTTAAAATTTGTATTTGAGTATTTTTGCTATATCTAGTAATCTATAATTCTGTTGAAAATGTTTCCTTCAGCAAAATTGATCCTTCGGTCCATATCTTACTGTTAGAATTTTTTTCCTAATTGTTCACCTATGTCTAGCCACTGTTTCAACCATAACACTTCATATAGTTTTTCTTTTATCGTAATTCAATTTCATCATTAGTTTAATTTGATTCTTGACTCAACTTTCTTGAGAAGATCATTAGGAACCTCTCTGGTCATATGCTATCATCATACAAATTTAGACTTCACGAGTTGTTACATACATTTTGTAACATAAATCTTTGTGCCACAAACTCCATCTACCATTTTCATTATAGACTTTGTCGTAGAACCTTGCCTCACAACTCTTCAACCAGCGATCTTCACTTTGACCCAACCCTAGAACAAAACCTAGATCATATTTTCATTCTTGATCTTATCTCAACCTGTAACCAAGTCCTAACACCTTATGTAGGAATGTTATTTATTTTTAATTCTGTATTGTAATTTGAATATTTTATTTCGATCATTATTTGGATGTTGTTGTGTGTTAAAAGTACTTTCCTATATCGTAACGAGAAGGATAGATGACTCAATAGAATATTTCATCTTCATCAACAGTACAAGGCAAGTTACATCTTGATCATGCCCTTTTATACCTATGTTTTATATATGCATTTAGTCCTTTGATGTAGGGTTTGCATGAATATGTTAGTTGGCTATATTATAAACCCAGTAGTGCAATGAGGTAGGTCTGAGCCATTACTTCTTTGTCGCCAATGTTGTAGGGATTTTTGCTATGCCATTGTAGATGGGGATTGGTATGTGAGATCATGAAAGTTGCGAGTGATACAAGAATTAAGGGTAACCTTAAGGTGGCAACATTAACACACATCTGGGTGGATTGGCAAGGGGCACCCTGGAGAAACTAGTGGACTTGCCCGGGCACCCTGGAGAAACCAGTGGACTTGCCCAGGGGATCCCGGAGTACCCGTGTAATCACCCTATGGACTGCCACCCAGGCTCAAAGGGACTCATCAATTTTTCATGACTAGAAGCTTAGTTGCACAGCCACAAGCTATTATGGGCTCTGGCTTAGTTGAGTACGTTGTGTGACCTCTTCTAGTGGTAGACTAGCAAATGTAGTTATATATGTAGGTGTACCGGTCTACCCAGGGTTAAGAGGGAACACTTCAGAAAGACTATGTCTCACTCTTCCGGCTCTCAAACACCAGGTAGTGCGAGGACTACAAAGGAGGTGATCGATTCTTGTGGGGAAAAGTGTGCAAAACTCTGCAGAGTGTAAAACTAATCGATTAGCCGTGTCCCCGGTTATGGACAATTTGAGCATCTAGAAAGTGTCAATTGAGCAATCTCATCACTCTAAATAATCTAATGGGTTTTAATAAATTTGGGTATAGATTGAATGGAGCAACCATCTCAATCATATTATGATGAATTATGTAGTAACAATATGATATTCTTTTGATGACAGGGAAAAATTAGCTTTATGCAAATTAAATTTAGAACCAACCACCAGCCATATTGCATGTATAAATAGGACATTTATTCATCTCTTGTGGTGTGACTTGCCAGTACATTCAACGTACTGACCTACATGGCTGCAACATATTATGTTGCAGGTATCATCCGACGAGTAAGTGATACGATAGGGTTACGGTCCGCACTCAACTTGCCGATGGCGTTGATGGGACTCCACACCCGTTTGCCTATTTCCGCTGAGATTCTTAAGGTATATATTAGTTTTTTTGTTACTTATACATGTGATTGCACTTTGATATATACATTGATGTAATGTGTGTGCTAGCATACCGATCCAGGGATAGCACAAATACACAGAGACTTGACCATCTGAGGTCGGGTCACTACAACTACCTTGACGCAGCGGGCTGAGAAAGCCAAGGCGGCTCTGGAAGAGGTTACCACTGAACTCACCGGTTTAAAGAACCGTGTGTCTCAGATGGTTTCTGCAATCTTTGGTAAGTCGCCTTGTTGTTTACCCAAAGTAAATATTTGTCATCATAACACGAACCACCACTTAACCAATTGTGTAAACTTTGCAGGTCCCAGGAGTAGCAATCTAAGCCGAGACACGTTGGTCAAGCTCAAGGCGGTTTACACGCTTGTTGAGCAATTATACACTGGAGCTCAGCGGGCTCTTGCCACTATCTCCCCCGCAAATCAAGAACCAAACTTATTAAGTGATGTCTTGAAGAAGCTGTCCATCTTGCCTGCTAGGTTCCAAGAAATCAAGTGATCTTGTGCTAGAGCCGGAGTTGTGACAGCTTTGAGCCGTGCCAAAGCCTGGGTACCGGAGTTAGACCCGGCGGACGTAGCCAGTGGGTATCCCAGTCTCAAGGAAGATGGAACTCTTTTTGATCAACAAGACTTTGCTGCTTGTGTCAAGGAGATTTACCCTCATGCTACAATCATTGCCGAAGAGACCAACCTCACAAAGTATCAGCCGGGTTATGACACATATAATCAAA